>NC_056731.1:1536703305-1536793305 GCF_019279795.1 Protopterus annectens
CCCTTTTTGGGGACAGGTGTCCTGTTGTGGAGCAGTCATGGGTATATTTGGGATAGCATGATCAATGCAAACCTTCCACAAGCTCATAGAATGCAAGTGTCAAGGATTATGCAGAGTGGCCTGTATACTCCCCCAGCATGGGTCCTTTGAAGTCTTTCACCCCAGTCTTCACAAGTGTAAAGTCTGCTTTTGATAAATACACTTTGTTTGCAGTGACAACCTTGCCTGGGGGTGGGGATGGGATATGGATGTCCAGGGAAAGGTGGGTATGGTCAGATATCAACAATGGTGGTCTACCTCTGGTGTGGAACAGTGAGTACCCATGTTTCAGTTGGTCAGGTGCAATATGTATTCCCCCTTGTGGCTGTGGTGAGTGGTTCTGCCATAGCACATGGACTCACAAATTGTAGTGGCTGTAGGGTAATGTTGTAGAGGCCTGAGTAGTTCCCACACACAATATACCTGTACCTGACATTAACAACTGGAATGGTGTATGTGAACACCTGCATATCTTGGCACTGTTCCCAGGGAAGTAAAGTGTGTGTCCTGGATGTGGGAGGGGTGGTCCAAACTGGTTGTGTTGTGTGTTACAGGTCCTGTGGTTACGAAGCATGGTATAGAACATAACCTGCCAATGTGATGTGCATATCTGACCCTGAAGTAGGTTGCTGCAAATGCATATATATGCTATCCCCCACCTGACAGGTAGTACTAGATGTACATACCTCTGTAGAAATAATGATGTCAGCACCCTATAAATACTGCAGGTGCAGAACAGATGCACAGTAATTCCGATAGTGCGCTCTGCTAATGCGTCTCACTCAAGTGTCATAATATAGTTAGGTAGGGGTTTGAATCCTGCAAATGCTCAGTGTGTGTGTGTGTGGGTGAGCGGGGTTGGTGTGTGTTCAAGTCTGTGTGAAGAAATGTCCCTTTTGGCAACTGGGAAAACACACTACAGGATGCACATTCCCCTTTCTAAGCACTGATGATGTCAGTACCCTACAAGTACAGCAGGAGAAGGAAAACCTCCCAGTAATGTGAATAGCGTGCTTTGCTAATGCGTCCGTCTCGAGTGTCATAACATAGTTAGGTAGGGGTTTGAATCCTGCAAATGCTCAGTGTGTGTGGAGGGGGATTAGTGTGAACCCCTGCAAATGTTCAGTGTGTGTGGAGGGGGTTAGTGTGTGTGCAAATCTGTATGAAAGAAATGTCCCTTTTGGCAACTAGGAGAACACACTACAGGATGCACATTCCCCCTTCTAAACACTGATGATGTCAGCACCATATAAGTAAAGCAGGAGAAGGGAAACTTCCCAGTAATGCGAATAGCACGCTCTGCTAATGCATCCGTCTTGAGTGTCATAACATAGTTAGGTAGGGGTTTGGATCCTGCAAATGGCAAGTTTGGGTGAGGGGGGTTAGTATGTGTGCAAGTCTGTGTGAGAGAATTGTCCCTTTTGGCAACTAGGAGAACACACTACAGGATGCACATTCCCCTTTCTAAACACTGATGATGTCAGCACCCTATAAGTACAGCAGGAGAAGGGAAACCTCCCTGTAATGCGAATAGCGCACTCTGCTAATGTGTCCGTCTTGAGTGTCATAACATAGTTTTATAGGAGTTTGAATCCTGCAAATGGCAAGTGTGTGTGTTTGGGTGAGGGGGGGGGGTAGTGTGTGTGCAATTCTGTGTGAGAGAAATGTCCCTTTTGGCAACTAGGAGAGCACACTACAGGATGCACATTCCCCTTTCTAAACACTGATGATGTCAGCACCCTATAAGTACAGCAGGAGAAGAGAAACTTCCCAGTAAAGCAAACAACGCGCTCTGCTAATGCATCCGTCGAGTGTCATAACATAGTTAGGTAGGGGTTTGAATCCTGCAAATGGCAAGTGTGTGTTTGCAATTCTGTGAAAGAAGAAATGTCCCTTTTGGCAACTAGGAGAACACACTACAGGATGCACATTCCCCTTTCTAAACACTGATGATGTCAGCACCCTATAAGTACAGCAGGAGAAGAGAAACCTTCCAGTAATGCGAATAGCGCGCTCTGCTAATACGTCCGTTTTGAGTGTCATAACATAGTTAGGTAGGGGTTTGAATCCTGCAAATGGCAAGTGTGTGTGTGAGGTGGTGGAAGTAGGGTGTGTGCAATTACATGTGTGAGAAAACTGACCCTTTTGCCAACCAGTACAACACACCAGCTGCTGCATATTCCAATCTCTACACAGAGATGATGTCAGAACCCTACAAGTACAGCGGAAGAGGGCAAATCCCCCAGTAATGCAAATAGCATGCTCTGCTACTGCATCTCTCACTACTGTCATAGCACAGTTAGTTATGGCTTTGAATTCCACACATGCCACATGTGTTTTTGTCGCATGGAATGCCCATGTGTGTGGGTTGTTGTTCACAATAATGCATGACTGAGTCATATGTGTCCATGCCTCTGACTGACCTGTATGCTTGTGTTATGTGGTGGACCATAGTGCCCCACGGGCATATCACTGTGACCTTCACCTTGTCCAGCCTGGTGAGCGGGACCTCACTGTACCGGACAATAAAGGTACCTAACACAACTGTAGCAGGTGTGTTGTCTAGCCATACAGGCTGTGACTGTTTGGCACACAGGATTTGTGTGCTGTGTGTTGCACGTGCTGTATTCTGGCTTAACGTATGCCTGTGTGCCAGCTGCAGAGGTGTCTGCTGCTCAGGCAGGATGCTATTCTGAGGCTCCACGAATGGCCCAGTGTGTTCACGTGTTTGGATTGCTGTCAGTGTAGGTCTACATCAGACTAGTATAGTAGTCACTGTAGTATGTCATGCCACCTGACAGGTTATGCCAGTACTGGGTTCAGAGTGCTTAGTCCCCAGTTTGGCTATGTGGTTGTATCTCATACATGTGTTGTACATCCATGTGTAGGGGAGAGGGTTGACTGTGTACATGTGGCAGCTGTGACATTGCTACATGACCCACATATTCCACAACTGTACCATAGAGGGGACTGACAAATGACCTTTGCACATGCTACCATAGTATTGTGATTGCCATGGTGATTAACAGCACATAGGGCCAATGGGGAACAAGATACATAGGTTCATAGGTTCATACTAGGCTATCTGCCCTAGGGCATTTATAAGCCTAGCCAGAATGTGTTTGGCTTTCGCCACCCATTTTAAATTTATTTTGCTATGCCCTTTTTCAAGCTTAGTATACTGTGCCTCTGTCTAACAGTGACACAGAAGTGATACCTGGGGTAAACCTACGATCTCCCATCCACTCCTCAAGATTCCTCTTGAAGAGAGTCAATGAGGGACTCTGCCTAACCTGGACTGGGATTGTACTCCAGAGTGAAGGGAGCCTCTGGGTTATGAATCGATCCCTCCAGCATGTCCTATTTATTTCAGTGCTGAGGTTCAAGTCTCTCGAGTGCGTAGCTCGATGGCATTTGGATTTTCTGAGGTACAGCATGTCCATTAATTCCGGGTTGGATATGGCTTTATACGTCAGGCACAGGCGGTATGCCACTGAGTAGAGCTGGAGTGTCTTTAACCGGGCAGCATATGGCATCTGTTTGAGCCCTTTGATCCTCTTGGTGAGGTACTTTTGGGGTCTCTCCAGTTGCTGCAGGTGTGTGGTAAGGTACATCCCAAAAGGGGCATTGTACTCAATTATGGGCCTGATGAGGGATGAGTAAAGAGGCACAATGACCTCCCCTGATCTAGATGTGAATCCCTTCATGATTAGGTGGGCTATATAAAATGTTTTTCTAACCACTGGCCACATGGTTGTCAAATGAGAGATTGATATCAACTTGGGTCCCCAGGTCCCTAATTACTTCTTCTGTACTTAATGGATTACCACCTATGTGGTAATTTCTGGGCACTTTGTTTTTGCCAAAGGGGATGACTATACACTTTTTGGCATTTAGCTTGAGGCCATGGCTCTGGCACCAGTTGTCTGTTTCTATGAGCCCCTTTTGGAGGATGCTTGTGTCAGCTGGAGAGTTATGGTGCCCAGTTTTCAGTCATCTGCGAAGTTGGTCAGCCACAGTCCTTCCATGTTGGCCTGTACCTCCGAGAAATATATACCAAACAAGAGAGGTCCCAGGACTGAGCCCTGTGGGCCACCACGTGTAACTGGTTTGGAGTCTGACATGGCTCCAGCAATTCTAACCATGTGGGTTCTGTCCTTGAGCCAGTTTGCAATCCATCTAGTGACATAGGGGTTTATATTTAAGCTGGTGAGCTTATCTATAATGCCCGAGTGGGGTATTGTATCGAAGGCTTTTGCAAGGTCCAGGTAGGCTGTGTGGACCACCTTCCCCTCGTCAATGACCTTGGTGACTGTTTCAAAGAAATCAACCAGGTTTAAGAGGCAGGATCTGCCCTTAACAAAGCTGAACTGGGTAGGATCCAGTGTCTGTAGGTCCCCAATATCTTTATTTATGAGGTCCATGATGATCCTTTCCATAGCTTTGCAGACCAAGCTAGTCAGGCTTATGGGGCGATAGTTTCCAGGATCCGTTGAGGCACCACCTATATGGAGAGAGACCACTGTTGCTGTACGCCACACTTTGGGCACATATCCTGTAGTAAGGCTGAGATTGAACAGTAGTTTTATGTTTGTGTTTAGCTCTTCTTGGAGTTCATGTAGGACACAGCCCGGGACACCGTCTGGTCAAATTGATGCTGTGTCTTCTGCTTTGGAGAGGGCAGCTCTTACCTGACCATCTGAGATGTCGGGGGGCAGCACTCTGCTGGGATAGATATTTGCCCTTTTGGTGTGGAGGGGGGGAGAAGTTTGCGCTGAACCTGTCACTTAGGTTGTTGGCAATGTCTGTGGGTTCGGTGTATTTTTTTGTCATTTTGGACTAAGTCTGAGCATATCTGGGAATTGCCACCCAGGTTCCTAACATAACTAAAGAAAGCATTGTGATTATCCTTAGTGTCCTGTGCAATGTTTCTCTTGAAGCTGGCCTTAGACAATTTTATGAGTGCCTGTAGTTTTTTGCTAATACTGATCAGTGATGCCTTCCCTTTTTGGGATTTTGCTCTATCATTTAGTAGCTTCCTCCTTCTATTGTATAGTTTGTTTATGGCTGGGGTCCACCAGACAGGACGTCTGCCTTTGGAGGATTGGATCCTGGTTTTATTTGGGATTACATGATCCATGCATTCCTGAAGGTGTTCATAGAATGCATTTATAAAGGATTCTGTGGTCTGGGCCGTATTTTCCACAGGCCCGGGGGCTTTGAAGGATTCCACCTCAGTTTTGAGGAGTGTGAAATTTGCTTTAGAGAAGTTTTTCATTGTGGTTTTCTGTGCAGGGGGTGGGGTCTGGATGTGAATATCCAGTGAGATTAGTTTATGGTCTGATCTTACCAGTGAGCGATACACATCTGGTCTGGAGCATAGAGTCCCCATGTTGGTGGTGATCAGGTCCAGTATGTATTCCCCTCTTGTGGGAGTGGTAACAAGTTGTTCCATAACATTTGAGTTTATAAATTCTAGGTACCTTTGGGCTAGGGTGTTGGAGCTAGAGTAATGCTCCCAGTCTATGTTTGTGTAGTTGAAATCGCCCAATATAATGGTGTTTTGAGAGACCTTCATATTTTCCAGTGTTCTCAAGAAGGCCGTGTGGGGTTCCTGGGTTTGGGAGGGTGGTCTGTAGCAGGCTATAAACTGGAAGGCAGTTATACCCACTGTTAGTTGCACATGGATAGTCTCTGATGCTTCGTGCTTTGCTACCAACCTGGAGGTGTGGGTATCTTTGATGAATATCGATACTCACCCTCCTTTTGTGGTTCGGTCCACGTTTTGGGGCCGAAAAGCATGATATGAGGTATAACCTGGTAGTGCTGGTGTGCTCTCGGGAGCCCTGAACCAGGTCTCTGTTACTGCACAGATATCGATGTTCTCCATGCTAAGGAGAGTTTCGAGTGCGTGCATCTTGAGGTTTAGACTTCTAGCGTTGAGTAGCATTACTCTTAGTTTCTTATCCCTTGTGATACCTATGGAGGTGGGTTTGTCTTTTGACCCTTGCCTAAAAAAGGCACTATGGGGGTAGCAAGAGCCTTTGCCAATATCTGAAAGCCCAAGGGTGACAGGTGCAAGCCGTCCCTAGCGAAGCAGGTGGTTCAACAGAAGGTGAGTATGTGAGGGTGTAGTGCCTGTGATTAGTTAGCACTGGCATATATGACTGCTCACATGGGCAAATGCCAGGTAAGTCATATGCAATGTGTCACAGGCAACGTACATGTGAACAGGACAAACAGTGACGTTCTGTCAAGTGAGACATGGACATACATATAGTAAGCTATGCAAATATCACTAGGAGTCCACAGAAGCTCTGTAACTCTGCATTGCAGGTGGGATCAGTGTTCCAGGGTAACTGCAAGCAAACATGCATGCAAACAAAGCTAAAGTAAGCAGGGCTGCATGTAGTCCAGTGTACAAGAAACAAGGTGTACCACTTCCAGTAGGTAACAGTGCAAATATGCAGGCACTATACACATGTACATGGAAATACACAGGTCAGATGGCTAGGGTCCAGTCTCAGCGCACACAAGTGTACAGACCATGTACCGTCAGGATGTACAATAACTGGATGGAAACCCAGGTGGTCATACCTGCAGTAATACACATGTCAAATAACAGACACTGAGCCTTCACTCAGTGGTTCCATACTTAGTAGGATGTATGCTACCTGGCCTGCCACCACAGTATCCCTGACATGTATGGGGACTCTCCCTCCTGTGACAGTTAGTTTTGTGTGTTGGTGCTGTCTAGCATGGTATGAGATGTGAGCTTGCAGTGCTTTTGTGCTCCTGTGTGTCCTCTACCAGTCGTGTAGTACTGCACACATATCAACATCCTCAAACATCCGCATTGCAGAGTCCAGTGTGGGCAACATGCCACTTGCAGTTTACATGTCCATCATTGCGTATCAATACTTTCATTACCTTTTCCCCTGTGCTACCTATGTATGTAGCCTTCTGTTGACATCCTTACCACCAGTATGCCAACATGTGCAGATGATACACTATGGTACTTACCATGGGTGTAGACAACAGTACAAGACAATCATACCCTTACTTCATCAGGCATGCTGGGATATACCCACAATTATATCAGCACACAGTACTGTTAACAACATGATACTATTACTACACGTCTATGTAGTCACCCTGTGCATCAGCAACATGTTAACCTGTACCTGCACTGATGTTACAGATTGCAGGAGGTGGCACAATTTCATCATATGCACAGGGTGTGAACTTGGTATGCCTGAGTCAGCCACCGATACCATCAACTGACATGTATGTGTATGTGTGTTGGTGAGGGACAGCAGTACAAGGTGGGGCAATGTTGATGCAGTGTGTGCATGTATGCGGTAGCCCTAGGTGTTGTCAATTCGCATGTGTGTATGGATGCACACAGTTCCACCTCATGGCTGCCATATACTGGTGTTTGTGGACAGCCACAGACTGTACCTGCCAGGTCATACAGATCAGTGTCTGTGGCCATGGACACGGTACCTGTACCTTGCAGGGGTGCTACGGACCATATCCGGTACCAATCCAGACTGGGTACTGTCATCAGAAGCAGGTGTTCATTGACTGGACACAGATCCCTGTCGGGCCTGTCCAGAGCCACGTGCACGTGGTCTCCTGGGGTGGTCTGATGACAGCACAGACCCAGCATTGCTGGGGATGCTGCTGGCACTATGGGGGTGGCCGCGGCCCTATTGTCGTCCGTGATGACTGCCAGCTGCTGCTGGCATATGCCCACGTCGACACCTCAACCATCCACCATCGCCCTGGCTCATAGACATGTAGTTGTGGAACCAGTCTAATATGTCCCCACAACGGCTGTCTATGACATCGGTGAAATTATAGATGGCAGCCGCAATGTCACGCATACTGTCAGTCATAGCTGTGCGACATGCTGTCAGCTCCCTCAGACCCTGTCTGGTGTACCACTCCATACGTGACTGTGCCTGCATGACAGCCCGAAACATAGCTGAGGTTTTAAGACCTCTGTGGGCATGTCTGACAGGGGCAGTATGCCCATGGATGCTCCCAAGAGAACCCCTGGACATCTGTCTGTGTGGTACCATCTCAGGGCCATGCCCATGGCTGCTGTGTGGGGAAGCATGTGCCACAGATACCACATTACCCTGGTCAATGCCCACTGTATCCTGTCCATCACCTAGGGACATTGGTGACAAAGGGTGTATTGGCAGGATAGCTGTGCGCACTGATGGGGTTGACAGCTGTGTACTGTCAATTGGCTGACCAATGACGGACCCTGGCATACCTTCCTGTGCCATTACACAGATGTCATCATTATCAGTACCCATGGCACCTGATTCAGTTTCCCTGCTGCATGACACCAGAGCAGCACCAGAACCTGTGGGAGGGAAACAGGAAACACAGTTTACAATGTCTACACAATATTACCAGTGATGCACACATGCACACATGCACAGGTGCACACATCCACACATGCACACATGCACAGGTGCACACATGCACAGGTGTACACATGCACAGATGCACACATGCACACGTGCACACATGCACAGGTGCACACATGCACACAGTTGCACACAGTTGCACAAAGTTGCACACTTGCACACTACTCAGTATGTGAGATATCAACACACAGACACAGACACACCTGCATGCATGCACAGAGCACTACTCAGTGAGCCTAATATTACTATTACTATCAAGACTATTAAAGGTATTGTTAATACACACTCACCAGCATGGATAGGCTGCATTGCTGTTACACCAGAGGGACCTGCAGAAGTGAGGAAATTAATGTCAGTGGGCACAACTGTGCCATTGTTACTGAGTATGATACAGGTCAGTAGTACAACAGTCGCCTTTCACAGGTCAGCTACTGATATTGAGAATATCACACTTGCACATTAAATACTATGATGACAGCTACAAACCAAGGACACACCTCACACATGCATTAACTACGAGTGTACACAACAGTCAACTATACATATGGCATATTACCTGCACGCTCGTAGTCTTGCTGCTGCGTGGCTCCAGCCTCCATCATAATGCATGTCTGCTGCTGCTGTTGTTGTTGGGGGGCTGGAGCCACAACACTTAAGAGTAGTCCCTTCAGTCTGTTGAGTGGGGGATGTGTAGTCACCCCACCACCTGTGGCAACCTGTTGCCTGTGGATATCCGACGCACGCTGATGGAAATTTCTGATTAAATCACTGCAGTGATGTCGTGCCTGCTCATATGTCCTATTATGCGTGCCTATGTCATTTACCCAACGGACCAGGTCTTGCCACAGTGCAGCCCTCTCCTGCTGATTCTGGCTGGTGCGGGAAAAGAGTATTGCATAATCCCGCACCAGGCTCTGGTGTATCTCCTCATCCTCAGCTGCAGAGTAAGCTGGATTGCGCTGGTGAGCCATGGTCCTGAAAAAGGAAATAACATGATATCAGCAAAATATGTCAGCAGAATTTGGCACACATACTACACATGCTACTCAACTGTTGTGATACAACATATCTCACATATATAGCATCTGTCTATTGGTGGATACACATGTAAAAGGCCAGGTATCAGTGCTCAGGCAACAACTGTGCAACAGTACCTGGCACACTCCATACGACATACTATCAAACCCCAGCAGTCAGAACTCTGATTCAGGTCCAAAGCACCTCTTCACTCTGGGGGTTTGTATCGAGATACTGTATGGGGTACATCATCAACTACTGTGAGCTGACCACAAACTAATTGCCCTGGATATACATATCCCACCTCCACCACCAGCACAAATGACTACAGTGAATAACATTTCAAATGTAAACTTTACACTTTGTAACAGTGACATGGTATCCTTTCAGCCCACTGGGCCAGTGGAAGACACAACCCACAATGCTGACCCCTTCACACATTATTTCTACGGACATCTCCGAGAATGCATGGATCATGCAATCCCATATAAGACCAAGACACTCTCCACAAAGGGAGAGCCTCCTGTCTGGTGGACCCCAGCCATAGACAGATTGTATAACAAAAGATGGAAGCTACTGCAAGACAGAGCATAATTCCATAAAGGGAAGGCATGTCTGATCAGCACTAGTAATGAGCTATTTTCTCTCATACAAACATCCATGGGCAACTTTGAGAGGGAAATCAACAGGGACACTACAGATAACCACAAGGCCTTCTTCAGTTATGTTAGCAACCTGGTCAGAAACCCTCCAATATGCTCATAGTTAGTACACAACAACAAATAATTCACTGAACCCACAGATATTGGCAACATTGTGGCAGACAGGTTCAGTGCAGGTTTCCCCCCTCCCTCTCCCCCAAAATAAGACATACTTATCCCAGCTGACTCTAACCTCCCTGTCATCACAGATGTCCAGGTGAGAGCTGCCCTCAGAAAAGCAGAATACACAACATGAATGGGACCTGATGGTATCCCCGGTTGCATGCTACATGAACTCCAAGAGAGGCTAAACACACATATAGAAGTGCTATGTAACACTAGCCTGACTACAGGATATGTACCTGTACACTGGTGCACAGCAGCAGTGGTTCCACTCCATGAAGGAGGCACCTCTACATACCAATACAATACAACACAATACAATACATTACAATACAATACAATACAATATGCTATTGCCCCTGGGACTACAGCAGCATACTGTTCTGCTACCCTGACCATTGTGACACATGTGATGTGATGGTACCTGCTGCTGTCAAACAGTTACACAGGGTGACTCATATGGCATATTACCTATCTGACTAACATTCAGCAGGGGTATGTGTGACATGTACTCATGGGGAGTCTTGCTTCTTAACGCTGTGTGGTTTATTACAGGGTATGTATTATCTGTGGGTAGGAACCTGTACCTCCACCATGTGCTCTCTATTGCAGTGTCACGGACGACACACAGCAGTCATTTAGGTTGTGGATGGTGTGAGGTGTTACTATGGTTGTTGGACATCTGTCATGGGTGTGACTTAAGTATGTAAATCCAGGAGTGGTAACCTCTATGTGGGTAGTATGTGTGTACTCTGTGGTGTTGTCAGTCACTGTGCATTGGTAATGTGTTTGAGTGTATTGTCACAGTGTTGTACATGTCACTGTGTCCTTCTCCATATCTGTAGCTGTCATGTGAGGTACATACCGTGGCAGCCATTGTGTGGTGTGGAGGGGTACACTGACCTACATATCCATAGCTGACACACCATGTCTGCTGACACATACCATGTGCAGGTATTCCAGGAATAGTGTGCCACTGTGAATATCATTGGGGGGACTATTGTACACATTTATGACCCTGTTCACCCCTGACACATGCAGTGGTGGGCAGCCAATCACATATCTGGTGGTTACTGGTGTAGGTGATTTGAAATGGGGTATGGTACTCCAGTTTTGACACTGGTGTTCACTCCATGCCTTTGTCAGCAGGCACCTGTTGCAATACATCTGTACAGATGTGCCTCACTCAGAATATATATACATCTCTCTCTCTCTATATATATATATATATATATATATATATGTATATATATATATATATATATATATATACATATATATATATATATATATATATATATATATATATATATATATATATATGTCTGTATACATATACACATATATATATATCCAAAAGAAAAAGAAGAAACCTTAAATAGCAAAAAATCACCCACGGAAGGCAGCAACAGCAAATAAATCTCCTAGTAAGCGAAGCGGATAAAGCTCAGTCAATAAAATAGAACCAAGTAACTAAACACGCAAGTTTATTACAAAAAATCGTAAGCGCTTTCACGAGGACACCCCCGCTTCCTCAGACGATACAAATAAAATGAATAAAACAGCATTAAAATACTCCGCTCACTAAATAATTAACCAATCAGGAGTAAATTACTAACACATCTTAGTAAACAACATAACGCAACCATGCTGATAGATAGGCTAAGAAATCCAACCATACTGCATAAAACATTTTAACAAATAAAGTGGCAAACATAATATTGCTGCAGAGAATTAAATAACACAAGAATGTTCATAAAACATTAACCTACCTGCATAACACCCATCATTCTATTACATCAAACCAAATAATCACGCTGCGTTAAACGTTAACAAACAAAACATTGAACATGATTCATGCTCTGTGTAAAGCAATGGCCCATCTGCGTGTAGGATGACCATGAACAATCAACAGCATTGGCACTAAAATTAACCTAACAACAAAATACTAAAACATAACAGAAAACATGTGCAATGCTAAAGTACATCCATGGCATATAGTGTACTAAATGATTCCCAATACAAAAAATCTATAATCTACGGATAGTACTCAAAAACTATATAGTGTGATAATAGTGATATTAAAGATCTACATATACTATAAACACAGGACATGTAATGTATAAAGTATGACTGTGAAGTAGGACCATAACTCATGCTATGTGATGACACCTACGTACTATGAGAGTATCAATGCAGAGGTCTACCTCTTAGAGTAGGCTTGATAGTAACACTCTCATTGAGACCATAGCCTCTATGAGAACCTAACCTGAATATCCATTTTAGTTCAGCCTGCTCTGTTAGATTATAGTTTGTATGCCAATTTGGTAATGGTAGCTTGGGAGCAAAAGCAGATTATCAGGCATCCACAGATCCCTTTTTATAGGCGTTTTGTGGATGACCTGTTTTTTCTTTGGGAAGGTGATTTTGTTTCCCTACTCAAGTTCTATGAGAAAGTCAACAGTAGTAATCCATTCTTGAAATTCTCAATGGAGCATTCTGAAAATAAGATTGATTATCTAGATACCACTATTACTATAATCAATTCCAAGATAGAGACTAGAGTATTTAGGAAAGACTGTTATAGACCTTCCTTTTTACATGGCACCAGTATGCATGACTCTAACATCTTTGGCAACATTGTGAAGGGGCAAGCTATGCATGTATCACGATTATGTAGTAATGATATTGTGGCATTGACCGAATTTAGTAGGCTTAGAACTGATTTTTTAAACAGAGGGTATAATAAGTCCTTAGTTGACGCTAGATTAAATGAGACCATGCAACTCAGAGGTACAAGGGCAAAACCATACTTCTCTGGTAATAGATCATACTCTGTACGTGGTTCATCTTATAACCATGGTTTGGCCTTGACAATTCCATTTGGGAGTAATACTAATATCATTAAGCAGGCAGTGGCCAACAACTGGAATATCCTCACAGTCGATGTAAACACTAGGAAGCTTGTGGGTGATGTACCTGTTTTTGTACATAAGAATATGAGGAATCTTAAACAGCATCTATGCTACAATAACATGGGTTTGGGTCAAAGATTACAGCTCAGTCCAGCTTTACAAGGGACTAAGAAATGTGGCACTTGTGTACAATGCCCCTATGTGGATGAATCACGTTTTTTCAGGCATCCAGAGACGGGTGTGTTGTGGGAAATTAGAAACAGCAGTACTTGCCGCACTCGCAACGTGGTTTATGTGGCATATTGCACGAAATGCTTCAAGTTCTATGTTGGGAAAACCAACAGAACTTTAAGAGAAAGAATTAGAGATCACATCTATTGTGTTGAAAGAAAACATGAATATAGTGCCTTAGCCAAACACATATTACATGAAGGCCCAGACCACTGCTTTAGTTTTTCAGGTTCTACACGTACAACACCCTGATATCAGGTTAGGAGACATCTATAATATAACAGAGCAGGCTGAACTAAAATGGATATTCAGGTTAGGTTCTCATAGAGGCTATGGTCTCAATGAGAGTTTTACTATCAAGCCTACTCTAAGAGGTAGACCTCTGCGTTGATACTCTTATAGTACGTAGGTGTCATCACATAGCATGAGTTATGGTCCTAGTTCACAGTCATACTTTATACATTACATGTCCTGTGTTTATATTATATGTAGATCTTTAATATCACTATTATCACACTATATAGTTTTTGAGTACTATCCGTAGATTATAGATTTTTTGTATTGGGAATCATTTAGTACACTATATGCCATGGATGTATTTTAGCATTGCACATGTTTTCTGTTATGTTTTAGTATTTTGTTGTTAGGTTAATTTTAGTGCCAATGCTGTTGATTGTTCATGGTCATCCTACACGCAGATGGGCCATTGCTTTACACAGAGCATTGCGTTATTTAGCTTTAAGCATCAGAATCATGTTCAATGTTTTGTTTGTTAACGTTTAACGCAGCGTGATTATTTGGTTTGATGTAATAGAATGATGGGTGTTATGCAGGTAGGTTAATGTTTTATGTACATTGTTGTGTTATTTAGTTCTATGCAGCAATATTATGTTTGTCACTTTATTTGTTAAAATGTTTTATGCAGTATGGTTGGATTTCTTAGCCTATCTATCAGCATGGTTGCGTTATGTTGTTTACTAAGATGTGTTAGTAATTTACTCCTGATTGGCTAATTGATTGGTGAGAGGAGTATTTTAATGCTGTTTTTATTAATTTTATTTTGTATCGTCTGAGGAAGCGGAGGTGTCCCCGTGAAAGCGCTTACGATTTTTGTTGCAATAAACTTGTGTATTCAGTCACTTGGTTTTATTTTATTTTATTGACTGAGCTTCTACACACTTCGTTTACTAGGAGATTTATCTGCTATTGCTGCCTTCCGTGGGTGATTTTTTGATATATATATATATATATATATATATATATATATATATATATATAGATGTACATATATTGCTATAGATATTGTGAGAGGGGGGGTGTGACAGAGAGGGAGTGAGAGTGACAGAGGGGGTGGGACAGGGGGAGTGTGAGATTGTCATATACAGTCATACCTGTAGATAGTCAGATCTGTCTGTCTATGTATATGTATCTACATATATCTATATCTGCATGTGTGTATTACCTATATATGTTTGCACATATTCTATCTACATCTGTCTATGTATTCCTACATCCCTCTCTATGTATGTATACATATATGCATATTATATATATATATATATATATATATATATATATGTGTATATATATATATATATATATATATATATATATATATATACACATATATACATACATACATATATTGACATACATACGTATCCATATCATAGATAGGTATATCAACATGTTTGTTTACAAAACTGTATACACACACTAACATACTGCTAAACATACATAACTGTGAAACCTACTTTGTACATTGCACTACAACCTACATTCAACCTACATTGATATGTGCACATAGATGCCCTCACATACATATGTATGTACAGCCTTCACTGATAGTTGCTGTATGTCCCCTGCCCTTTGCACATCTTCATATACATATGGATACAGACCAATGACAAATATGGAGGGTTCACAGTATGTAGACTTTTATAGTATTACTTTACATTACCTGTGTTTGTCACAGCTGCTTGTGTTGCCGTCTGGTTTCGTGTCCTGCTCCTCCACTTGCCAGTTGTCAGCTTTCAAGTGGTTGTTGTTGACCGGTTTTGTTTGTGTATGTTTAATTTTTTTTCTCTATCTCTCTCTCTCTCTCTCTCTGTCTCTCCCTACCTCCACAGGGTGTAATGAAAGTATTGCATGTGTGGACTGGGAGTACAGCATGCTTTTGTAGGTATCTGCATATGTCCATGTGATGGCCTCTGCACCAATTGTTAGCCAGCATTTGTTAATTGCATGCAGCCAGTTGTGTACTGATTGCAGTTCTCACTGTGATTTCAGGACAGTGCTATAAAAAGGTATGTGAGATAGGCGTAGCCCTTTCAGATTTTAAGGGCAGGGACCATGTTGGTATGCTGTGGACACTGTTCTGTGAGTGTAAATGTTAGTATCTCTCATATTTCCGGCTGTATTGTAGATTAACATTTCTCCATTAATTTCTCCAGTTTCCTGTACTAAGTGTGTATGTACACTGACACCTAAGATTACTACTACTGTTAATGTGGGTGTGTGTGCTTTCCTGTGGGACATGTGGTGTAACTGGTGTATAGCAGTGGCTCTTGCACTTTGTTGCTATGGCTTCAATATTTGCCCTTTACATTCACTACTTGTATGCCTGCTAGGTGTCTTGACTGTAGTGTGTTGCTGTGGCTTTCCTATTTTCCATGTACATTCACACCTTGGAATGCTTGCTATATCTGCTAGGGTGTTACTGCATGCAGTGTAGTCTGGCCATGGTGTGGGCCTTGACATCTATTAGGGTATTTGAGTATGCTGCTGAGCAGGCCCCAGAGACTCTCAGGTGCATCTTTTATCTGCCTCATGGAATGGTACATATCAGTGGGGTACACCCATTAAATTGTCTGGTATTCTGCAGTTGTGACTGTGGGATAGCATGAGCATATGTATTACTACACTATTTCTGCCGTGCAAGTGGTGCATAGTTTCAGTACTTCATAGTTACCATTGCATGTGTTGTAACACCTTTCTGCCTACTGTTTGTACATTTCACAGGGAGTCTGTGGGGCATCCCTGTAACTCAATCACTGTTGCTATGGCTAGGCTCTTAACTATTCAAATATGGCAGTGTCAGTCCTCTCAAGTGTACAAATATTTGCAGGTTGTCCACATTTCTGCCTCATATTTTGGTCAATATCTCATGAACAGCTCTTTCTGGCAAATCACTCTGGGCTCAAGTCAGACTATAGTGACAAACATTTAAGTTTCAGACTTCATACCCTTCCAAACATCCAACAAAATGCACAACATGTTACTCTCTGAACTGTCTAAGTTTGTTGTAGCATTATTTGGAATGTGTCCCTGTTTTTGGCCCTTTGCTCCACATTTTTTATTACTTGGTCCGGATGTGTTCCTGTAAGAGGTTGTGGGGTATGGGCAGTAATTATCCTGCTGTGAGTATGTGTGTGGCTTGCAAGGTGCTACAGTGACATTATTACCTACTAGCTACCAACTAGCATGGCTGTTTCTGTTCACACACTACTATTATAGAAATCCACTAGATTTGACAGTAAATATACTTGACATGCTTTGTGTACTACACATCCTATATTCCCTTTACATTCATTCCTACTATTACATGATATATTTATTGTAGCACAATGTTCTTATATAACAGTCATGGCTTAGTGGTAAGTCATGCAGACTACTGTTTCCAAGGTCCTGGGTTCAGGACTGATAGTGGGATTTTATTTTGCTTTTGAGCAGACTACAGGACTTGTCATTCAGAGTGACTAAGGTACTTTTAAGCAGTTGTAACTGGGTTAGCGCTGGTTTGCGCGGAGCTCCCGCAAGCGCACTGGTGTTCAGCTCCACACACACCTGCTTACAACCGCTTAAAAGTGCTTACTCTTGTGCACACCTGCGCTATTTTCTTTGAAAGAAATGAAAATGGGGAGACAGGAAAGTGGTGAAAAAGGGGTCACAAAGAGGGTAAGACAGTAGGGAAACAAGCTCGGGTTTTGCAGGAGGGATGTAGGTAAGGCCCATAGCTGCCCATTTCTTCATCAGCAACAGCTGTGCATATGTTTGTAATTTGGTGTGACATTTGAAACCTTCCACCCCTGAGAGAGGTGTGGGGACAACAATAATACTTGTTGTACAGCCAATTGTAATTGACAGTTTCCATGTCCAGCAGTCATGTGTGCGAAATGGGCAGCTATGTATGGGCGTAATTTTTTTGTGGGTACAGAGTGCCCCTATTTTTTTTTCAGGTGAGAGTGGTATGTCAGGTAAAGGAAGTCGGTATAGCTGGGGAGGTAGGTTGGGTAGGTCAACAGACAAGACAAACAAGATGCATACAGGGGCGGTGTATGACACATGTGGGGGGGTTACACAATTGACGGGGACGGATGTTTGGATATCTAGAGCCCATGAGCCCACAGATGGCAACAGTGGAACTGATATCCCCACCCATGGGCAGTTGCCACTGTGCCTTCACTGCTCAGGATGGAGCTGTGCTGGGGGCTGTGTAGGCCGGGCAGCAGGCACGCCCATTAGTTGTGCCACCTGTGCCTCAAGCTGACGTAGGGGCCCAAGAACAGCTTCCTGGATCTCCCTACGCATCACAGTCTGGATGCTACGGAGGGTGAGTGGTTGTTCTCCTCCGGCCACACTTGCAGAGGGGGGACGAGCACCATCCCCTGCAGCGCTTCCACCCTCAGGTGGCACAGGGCCACTGGAGGAGGGTCCGGACTGGGCACTACTGCCAGGTGCACTCGCCAGCTGAGGTGGGAGAGGTGGGTCCGCTGGAACCTGCCTTCCCTGTCGTCCTATGTTTTGCATTATGTCATGACAGTTTGGGTTAGTAACGTACAATACCATTCACAATTAGTTGTAACAGCATGTATTAGTATTCCCATTAACCAAACACCCAGATATTCAAACCATTGAACAGCAAGCATAACACATGCATAATTTGAACAGCAATACACAGTCCAACAACATGCAGGGTTGATTGATGGCAACAGGCCATCAGGTTTGGATGTATGAACAGGGCAGATGCATCAACGTACATGCAAATATGTATGACCCAACAGGACAAATGTCCAGGGGTGTTAATTGTGATTGCACATACCAATTTCACGTGGAATGGATTATATGTGGTTATAGGGTAGGGTGAAGAAAATTTAACTAACACCTTCAAATACCAATACATATGCTGTACATTTCTAATAGCTGCAGTTATATACACACTACAGTTCTACCTACAGTTTCCTATGTGATAACTACTTCAAGTTGGTGATAGGAATGTTACTGCTACATCAATATACATTTTCATTTTTATTCATACACATTCATATCTGGCTCTGTTCGGCTACATCATCCTGCTACATTTGCTTTATATAGCTATAGACAACTGTGGATGTTTGGTATTTCAGACAACCATACTATCTGCATATTGCAGACTGAGAGCAACATATCCAGATTTTGCGATACACATTCCAGCTGCAGGAACATTTTGAACACATTTCGCAGTTTGGTTCTGCTTCTCACATTCATTTCATTCTGTACTGACTGCAGTATACTTTATTCAGGAGTTATTACTACTTTATTGGTGGATTCATAACTCTTTCTCACACTCTCTCACTTGTTTTATTTTTACAATTCAGGATGGTACTTAATTCTAGGCTTTATTGACATGTTTTACCTGTAGTTATTACAATCCTTTCCAACAGTCTCACTTCTGTCATGTTTCTGTATTTCAACAGGGATATATTTCACACGTGTTTTACTCATTTTCTGAAGCTGTACTTTTCAGCCTGCTGCAGGTTTTGTACTATTATATTACAGGTGGGACATCTTTATTTCACACTTTCAGACTTTTTCATTTCTTTGTTTGGATTACAGACTGCATCACACTTTTGTAATCAAGCAATACTTGCAAACCCTCTTACACTGTTACTTGCACATTTTATTACTTAGTGACTACACTGCACTCTTTTGCTAACTGTCATACTTTTATATTTATTTACAGTTACAGGGAGAGGATTACTGACCTGCCTGGTGGGGCAACCGCACCAGCCTATCACCATAGGCTCTACGGTTCACAGAACGGATACCTGCAGCTGTAATATAAATAAAGTAATATTGGAATACAGATCTCCATAATATCAGCTAGGTTAATTTCTTACATAAATAATTAGATGCAACTTACTCAGTAGTGGGGCATTGGGCATTTGCCGGGCCTCCTGGATCCAACGGTTCAGTTGGTCCTGCTTCCGTCTCTTCAGGTCCGCATGGTGGTGACGGACCTGCTCACCAGTCCTTGGTATCCACGTGGCACTGGTAAGATCATGAGCCAACTGGTTCCATGCCTCAGCCCTATATGCTCCCCACAGGACCTGGCCCTGCATGAGTTGGGCCTCATGATTGTGGACAAGGAGCCAAACCATATATTTGGACTCCTCAACGCCCCACCTCTGTGCTCGAAAGCAACTACCCTCACCTACTCCTGACATTCTGGCTTCAAGTTGGTTCTACAATCGGTTATGCTGTGTATTCCCACCTATGGGGCTTATATATGCCGTTTTTCCCACACTTATCTGTGATTGGCCATTTTGGAATTGTATCAGCTTCACAAAACCTGCTTTGTCATGCTCCTCTTTCTATTCATTCTTATATATTTGCTATTACTGCATTTCTAAGTATAGCTGTCATGACTTAGTGGTTCAGTACCTTGACTATGGTGCATGGTATCCTGGGTTCGAACCTGGCCACTGCTTTTTATATTTTATGACTGTCTACACAGGCTAGGAGGTGTGTCTGTGTAAAGGCAGTTTTGTTACAGCTTGCTCAACGTTGACCATCGGTTAGCTTGTTGGCACGGTGCGCAGCTCTGCGCAAACGGGTTACGCTGGTTTACGCTTCATTTGGCTGTCAGCATGCATATTACGCTCAGCTCAGCTAGGGGCACACAGTTTCAGCATGTTAAACCACTGCTCACCTACGGGCACTCATTTTGCACCTGTTAAACCACTGCTCACCTTTGGGCACTCATTTTACACCTGTTAAACCACTGCTCACCTATGGGCAGATGCACTCAACTTGTTAAACTGTAGCTCAGCTATAGGCACATCTGGCATTTTTTATTATTTTGTTATCTCACATTTCTTCAAAATAAATGACCCATTTCATTACATTTTACATAAAATATAATTTTATGTGTGTACATATATGTCAGGGACTTGTTTCGTGCTTATGGGGGCTTGAACCATGACTGCTTGCTCTTCAGCCGACGTCTCTACCGCTATGCTATTGCTTTTTGGCTTACTTTGCATATTTAGTTCTTATATGCTTTTCCACTGACTGCTAACTGTGGCTAAGCTACGGACACGCCCGCGCAAACGAGCGCACTCACGGGCAAACATCTTTACAATTTAAAAAAAAATATACCATGTTCATTTATATATTTTATGTTCATAGTCTGTGGGGGCATGTGTTGTGTTGTGTTTATTCACATTTCCATGTACTCTGTCATGGGGGTTTACTTTCGGGACTTTTACTCTTCTGGGGGCGTGTCCGTTTGCAGGGCTCGGCCTACAGACATGCCCCCTACTGTCTTCCATGGACCGTGTAAGCCTTAGGAGTGATTCAGCATGCCCTCATGCATATGCATGACATGCTGACGTCACACCGTTTAACTGCAGCCTCCGTGAAAGCCTTGTAACTCTTACACGGAAGCTTCGTGAATCCTGCCCAACATTTAAAGAAGTACCTGTATTAGAAGTTCCTAGTGGCACTCCTGCTTGCTGTTATAAAAACATATACAATAGCAGCAATTCACAAGGTAGGCAAAAGTGCACAACAAAAAGCAACCAGCAACAGGAAAAAAAGAAAAAAAAAACAAAGGCAAAAACAAAAAATTTCATCAGGCTCATTAACATTTGGTTCTACCAGAACCTGCAAACCACAAGAGGTAATATTAGCTTGCACATATGCTTTTAAAAGCTGCTGATGCCATACAAAAGAACACACCTTTTTAGTTGCTAAATATCAGAATTTTAAGAAGTACTTGTGTCTAAGACAGCCTTATCAGAATGAATGTATGGTCCAAAACAATGAGGCATCATTGCTATTATTATTATTCCTTTATTATAGGGTATAAAGAATTTGTTGTGAAGTGGAAGAATTTGGTAATGTTAGTCAAAATTTAATGTCTAGATTTATTAATAGAGATTATGAACCTAAAATATTACAAGCAGCTTTGGATAATACTAATAATAAATCAAGAGATGAATTATTAAAATATCAACATAAGAATGATCAGGTTTATGGTGGGGGAAAACTAAGCTTAGTTACCAGTTTTGCCAGATTGTTCACAATCATTGGTTTATTTTACAGGTGGACAAATATTTGTTATAAATTCTCCCTGATAAATGTTCTTTTTCTTATAGAAGTAGTAAGACAATAGGAAATTATTCTAGTCATTATAAAAGTGGGTTGAATGTAATGAGTGAAGTACAAACAACTTTAGATGCAATGTTTTAAAGGGGTCTTTTCCTTGTGGTACATTTACAGTGTGTGCTGTTATTTTCAAAAGTAAGGAATTTCTGATGGGTTATATATATTTAATTACATGGTCTTGTTCTGTTTTCTATGTTGGAAAGACGTCTTGATTTTTTTTAAAAAGGATATTTGAACATCTTAGTGACATCAGATGTCAGAGTGAATCAAATGCCTTGTTTAACCATACACTTAAGCATCCTAATTCCCCAGTATTGTTTTTTTGTGTATTGACAAAATTATATTTAGTGGTCCAAATAACTTAGGATGGAAAAACATGCTTAGTGTAAAAGAATGTTTTTGGATTGTGAAAGTAGGAGCTGTATTTTCTCCTCGTTTGAATGAATATTAGTTTAAGTTTTGTGTTTATATATGAGTATATCCCCAGGATTCATGAACCTTGCGCCAGGCGCACGCATAGCGTAGGCGTTATAATGCCAAATATGGCCGCCGAGCGATTCATGTACGATCCAATCCCACGTGCACTACCGGCGTGTGCCGGATCTGCGCAGCCCTGGCGTAGGTATGCTAAACACCCCATGTGCGGTGTTGCACCATGCAAATGAAGGCATATAGCGATTCACGAAGTGGCGCAGGCGTAGCATAAGCCCACGGCAATGTAAACCAAAAAAAACGGTTTACATTTTCCCAAACATAACATAGGAGTCACGGAAGAGTGTCAGACCCAGGTATCACACTGGTACCATATGCCAATGGCGAAATACAAAGACAATGTCAAAAGAAAACATGCACAACATGTAAATAACAACTTAAATGGCATGTCCACAGCAACTCACAGCAGAACCCTAGGACATGTTTGCGGAAGGTGCAATACAATGAAATAATATAACAATGTTATAAAACAGCAGCATAATACACAGCAGGTTCACAGCATAATACACCATGGTATGCATGGAACGCCAGAACCATGGTGCAAGGGTTGCCAAGGACTCGCGGCAGTGTTCGGCGTGGTAACTATGAATTAGTAGTCAATACCATGCAAATGAGGCAGATAATACTGAATCGCAAATCCCCCGCCGGCGTAAGGCTGTACCAAACGGTGCAGCGGTAATACACCGAGGAGTGGCTCAGAGGGAATACATGTCATCTGCAGAGGGGTGTGCCACCGTAGCAGGAAGCACATTGGAGCACAGCAAACCTGGGCTGTACATCACAAATCACAGCTGCAGGACCGGGGTGTGGGGTAATAGTTCAGCTGAGAGCACACAATGCGCGCAGAAGTGCATGTGTACGAGGATGTCCACGTTCCCTTAACCTAGTCATGTGACACTCTCCCCGCAAACAACATCGGAAACAGGAAGGTGATGTTAAGAATATGAGGAAATGCGGAAGAAGTGTAATTGGAGTACTAATGAGCAATCAACACTAATCAACCCACAAAGGCCAATCGGCGGCAGCTGACAACTCTGCATGCAGAAACCTGCAAAACGGGATAGGGGAGGCATATGAATGCAAAGAAAGTAGGGGAGGTAGCAGATTGCAAAGATAGAAGACCTGACACAGCAGAGCAAAGCAGACAGGCAGCACAACGGCGGCAGCACACAAAATGCATGATATGCCATGTCCCAGAAAGTACACATGACAGTGCTCTGCAGGATGCATGCCAGAAATAGTAGGTGCAACGTGCAGAAATAGTAAGGGAAGGTCAAAAGGTAATCCATGGTAGGCAAGAGTAATGCAACACCAAAGGCAACAGCGTTGTAGTTCCATTGGTAAAACACGGAAGATAACCCCCAGATACGGCCGTACAAACACACCCTATGACATCATCGGTGTGCACAGCACAATAGTATAAAGTGTGAATGCACACAACACACAGCCGTGTATTCCCAAATGCCGCACCATAGGTGTAAATACACGGGGAACTTTTAAAATGTACATGTTGGGTGCTGCCGTGGCTGTGATCCATCAGCATGTGTTAGAGACAGACGGTGTTGTGGAGGAGGGTGCCGACAACCACCGTAGGCCTCGGAGGAGAAGGAGAGTGTTCAGTCCAAGTGTAACCTACCAGGGGCTACAAGACCTGGAGATAGTAGAGCGTTACAGGGTGGACAGGGACACGTTACAGCAAATAGTGGAGCTGTGCCGGCCACGACTGAGAACAAGAAACAACAGAGGGGAACCCATCCCAGTGGACACAAAGGTATGTGTAAGCTTGCGAATACTGGCCACAGGTATCTTTCAAAGGCCAACTGGAGATATAATGGGCATCTCACAGGCATCAGCATCCAGGGTACTACACCAGTTCCTGGATGCCATGTTACCACATGCCAATGAGCATATATACTTCCCCAGATCTCAGGAGGATTTGGCTAGCAATATGCGCCACTTCCACCGTGTGGCACAATACCCGGCGGTACTGGGTGCGATAGACTGTACGCACATACAAATCAAGTCACCACCTGGCGAGCAGGGTAGACGCTACATAAACCGCAAGGGATTCCCCTCCATCAATTGCCAGGTCGTGTGCAATGCTCAGGGCATTATCATGGATGTGTGTTCTGGCAGCCCTGGAAGCTACCACGACTCCCATATCTGGCATGTCTCACAGCTGTATCAGGTATTTGCCAGGGGGGACATCCCACAAGGCCATCTTGTGGGGGATGCTGGCTATGCACTGGAGCCGTGGATGATGACTCCCATCAGAAATGCACACACACACATGCAAGAACGCCATAATGAGGCGCACGCACAAACCAGAATAATCATAGAGCATGTGTTTGGGATGCTGAAATCACAGTTCCGGTGCTTGGATACATCTGGTGGAGCCTTGCAGTACTCTCCAGGCACATGTGCCCACATATTCATAGTATGTGCCATGCTACATAATATGATCCTGCGGAAGCAGCTGCTGCAGGGACATAACGGTGAAGGGCCACAAAGCCCACCACAACTGCCAAGGCCAGTCCAGGCACAGAGGGTTCCAGACCAGGAACACACTGTGCCAGCCCCAGTAGGCAGACGGAGGCGTACCCAATATGCCCACGCCTTGGCAAAGAGGGAACGTATAGCACATACTCTGAAAGCGTAGGCCCCATGGACTGACACCTCCCTACCTGCACACACAGTGAAATGGATGGCACACAAACATGACCACCTGTAAAGTGTACTGTATGGGTGGCCTCATGTGTGACTCCAACATAGGCAGCCCCCAAACACTGTACACCCAACAGCCAGTGGAGCATGTAATGCCAACACCTGAACAGTACGCGGGTCCTACAGCATACAGCATTGCTGTATGCCTGCCACGTTCGCCGCAAGATGTATACATATAAATATATATATATATGTAGATAGATATAATTATATATATATATATAGAAATATATGTACACATATACATATATATACTACAGTTAAGACAGGGAATTAGAGGGATATAAGGTGACTGAGATGTAACCCGCGATATCTGTACATAGTATACATAGTGAAACGACAACCTGAACATCCGGGAGGTTCAACATAAGAGGATACCGCCAACCATGGAACGGGTAACATACCGATATGCATAACCGCGAGGCGGAAAGATCGCAAGACCACAGTACTGTAACAGTACATGCGCGTGTAATAGTATGATGATATGAAGGGAGAGGTAGACACCGCCGCCGGTGTTGCGGTCCACGTAGGTACTGTGTGCAACCGTCCCCGTGAGTGCCATAGTATGTGTACGCGTGCGGTGAGGGTGCCGTGTGCGTCGCTGTGTGAGTGTAATGTGTGTGGGTCTGCAACATGTGTATGTTGGTGCCACGTTAGAGGCAGAGCAGAATATTAGGTGTAGGCATACGGTAAACTAGCCTCAGGCATATGTACACTACTAGTCCCAAAGTAGTAGTGACAGCCCCACCCTGGCTAGGTGTGTCGCGACATAGAACGATACAAAGTGAATATGTCCCAGATGGTAGCACAGGAATATACCCCGTATGAAATGGAAAGGACGTATGTAATAGTCATGCCTGTATGTATGACACCGATATGTTAATTGCAATAAGATACGTCGGCAAAGTCACACAGCAATAGGTATGTACCGCGGAAATACGTATGTGCTACCCCAGTACTGACTGTGGCCACGTGTCGGCCCGTAAACACCGCTGTGTGTTCTACAAGTGTCAAACAATCATTTCCCATCTGAATATGTGGCAACCACTGGCAAACAGGCTATCCCAACAACAGGACCACAATGACTGAAAATATCTGGGACAGAATGACAAGGGATAGTTGTCACATACACACAACCGCTGATATACCACAGATGTTACGGAGGTATACATGCATCAAGCTCACCCGCAGGCGATACCGACACCACATGACAACAGGCCAACCTACAATCCCATAACAAAAGACAATTAACTGTCAACTCTCCAAGTAGGGATGGAGCACACAGACAACTATACTGGTTATGTAGAGATGCAAGGCCCACAAACCGTATCCGTGACGTACAACCACCGACATCCCCCACTGTACATAATAAAGGAATACAAACCGTAACAGCAGCACAAACATACATTCAGTCAATGACATCTGTATAACCAGAACATATCGCGTGGGGGACACAATTAAAGGCGGCTGCATAATTGCATGCATTGTAGAAATGCAAACAATAGCCATGTTACAGTTTTGAATGCAATACTCCGTTATTATATATCGGCAGGACAGGTACACCCACCTGTTGAAACAAATACTACACCTGTCACACACAATCCATGGGTGACATGAATGCAGACCATACTTGTTCCCATGCATAGCAGATGCAGTCACACAACATAAGACAATACAGACCATCCCCACGAAGGTAGGGCGAATATCCAATGCCCAGGCGGAGAATCCAATTATACCCCAGTATCGACGCGTAATGACCGTAGATGCACAGGTGATATGCACGTAATTACTCACGTACACAGAGCCGCTGATATACCACAGAAGTTATGGGGGTATACATGCAGCAAGGCCACCTGCAGATGATATTGAAACCAATTAACAACAGCCCAAGCTACACTCCCATAACAAAAGACTATTAACTGTTAACTCTCCAGGTAGGGATGGAGCACACAGACAACTATACCGTCTATATAGAGATGCAAGGCCCACAACCCATTTCCGTCACGTACAACCACCGATATCCGCCACCGTAGATATTAAAGGAATACAAACCATAATAGCAGCACAAACATACAGTCAGTCAATGACATCTGCATAACCACAACATCTCACGTGGGAGACACAATTAAAGGCGATGCATACTTGCATGCGTTGTATAAAGGAATACAACAGCCATGTTAAAGTTTTGAATGCAATACTCCATTATAATTCATTGTCAGGACAGGGACACCCACATGTCGAACCAAATACTACACCCTACACACACAATCCACGGGTAACATTACTTCAAAATATACCTGTCGCCACACATAGCGGTTGCAGTTACACATAACATAACACAATACAGACCATCTCCATGAAGGTAGGGCAAATAGCCAACGCCCAGGTGATAAATCCAATTATACCCCAGTATCGACGCATAATTTCCGAATGGAGTAGATGCACAGGTGATATGCACGTAATTACTCACTGAGGAACAGCAATTGGTGGTATGAATTCACATGTTGCAGGTATCAACGGATATAAGGATGACTCTCAGGACATTCAAACCGTATGCTCATACCGAACCAGCAGTGTACAACCGAAAGCGAAAGAAAACGGAAAAACTATACACGGAACGAAACACCGACAAGGTATGTAGAACACACGACATGTACGGTTGTGTAATGCATGATGTGTATGACGAAGCTGTACTGTATGTGAATGGTGGTTGTAATTAATTACACTTGTCCGTAATGCAGAAAGTGGTGAAAGGTAGTTATGTAGTGATATCCTGCTGAGCATACCAACGCTTGTGGACACCGTGTGTACAGCAGTGGGACATCATGTACACAGCGGAGACACCACAAGGGCTGCCATAGGGAGGCATTAGAGAGAACAATGCCATACCACACGCCGTTGCTGGCAGTGGATGTCCAACAAGGAAGTGCCATAGCAGGGGATAGGACATGTATATATACTGTCACAGCACGCATGTGTATGGGCATATACCATTGATGTCATACGTAAGGTGCGGCCGACGTGCAAGTATGCCCTGCATTAGGGGATACTATGTGAAATATGTGTAATGTAAAGCTGTCTAGGTAGATATGACAGATATCATACACAGTATCACAGGCATATCATGCATAACACAGGTATCGCCTATTGGTATGTACAATAACAGGATACATATGGCCTGTAGGTATGGGACAGAGTAGTAGCATGATAGCTAGCTGAAATGGAAGGGACACCAAGTAACCATGCCCAAAGGACCTGTAGCAGCTGCACAGGTGCACAGTGGGCAACAATGCAGTCTGGCAGGTCCATGTGTAAACACATGTGCAGTGTACACAGTAGTGTCACCTCCCCATGGTAGTGTCCTGTGAACAGCAGAGGCGGGTGTCAACTGCACGTCTACACAGTACCGCGGCTGTGGTGGTACCAGGACTACGTGTCACTCAAACAGCAAGGGAGGTATCACATGAACAGTGCTACTGTGTGTCACTGTGGGATGTGCACAGGACCTATGTTCCACAGCATGGTGTGTGTTGTGTTTGTGGCAGTAACACAGAAGCCCAGCCCATTCAGTGTGGCGTGTGTGCACATATCCAGGAGCAGTCCGTTCACACTGCCCACCGCAGATGTCATGTATGAGGGGTATATGCATCAGTAATGTGGAGGACATGGGCCATGTCAGAGCAGAAGACACCCCTGAGTATGTGGTATGCAGATGTGTACAGATGTGTTGTCCGTATGTCAGCCGCATATGTAAACTGTCTGAGCCTGGTAAACATCGTAGCATGACAATGTTGTGCCATATAAAGCTGTAGCTGTTGTTGAAGGTACACCATAAATGTGTTATTGTACCCTTGACTGTGTGTAGATGTGTGTATTTCACAGGTACAATGGCTACCTATGTACCAGCATCACACACAGTACAGATAGGTGTGGCTTTGCAGAAGGGTATCCATGCCACAGTGGAATACGGTAACCACAGGACTGTGTGTGGCATATGTGTGTACAGCAACCATGTACAATGTGATATGTATGTACGGGACCAGTATCCATGTGATAGTCAGTGGGTGAATGTTGTTATGCAAAGGTGATGTGCATGCACCATGTGTCATGCATCCTGATGCCATGATACTCGATGTATCTGCCACACTGACACCCATATGGTTGGTATTGGTATGAGCTGGTGGAGCAATAATGGCGCTTGGTATGTAGGCGTGGGATATCTAGGCATGGACAGTACTCTGTGACAGCATGTTCTGTATGTAAGCATATAGTGAACATGAGGGGCCCCATGACTGAGGACTGTGTAATGCCATATGTACCTGACATGTAGTAGGGACTATGGTATGCTCGCACCACTGTGTGTTCTGTCCATGAGCCACATAGCATAACATCCTGAGACACAGGGTATGATGTGCAGGTGGATGTGTAAGCTGCCAATACCAGAACGTGGAATGGTGCTGAAGGGCAATGTGAGGACAACGTCTGATGTGTCGGCCTCCGTACCACCCCAGCCGCCCATGCAACGGTATGACAGGTGGCCAGCATGTGTATGTGCCGTGCTGTGGCATACACAAGCCCAACACGGGTGCTAGGAAAGGCCTGGAGGCCATCAATGTGTGTGGGAATCACCTTCGTGAGGATGTGCCCCATTGCCATTCAGAATGGTCCAGTCATGGGTGTATGACTACAGTCCCACACGTGCAATGCAGTGCCACCCGTGCATAGTGCGAGAAATGCTGCTGTGTGGCGGTCAGGGTACACAATGTCCGACAACAGGCTAGCAGTGAATATAGTGGCCTGGTGCGGAGACATATACCAAACAGGTTGGTGGGACATTACAGCCAGGGACATCGGAAGGTGACATTGGGCCAGCGTCCCAGGACATATCGTGTGCATGTCAGTACCATGTATGTGTCCACAGGGACACTACGATGTCCATGTACGGATTGCGACCCTGTAGTGAGTGAGAGGGTGTATTGTCAGTAAGTACGCCATCGCCTGGCATGTTGCCAACATTAGCTCGGTCTGCAATGCCTGGGTGACTACTGTATGTGACATCAGATGTGGATGTAGCCAAACAATACAGACATACCACCACAATGCCTGAGGCCCCACACCGCAATGTGCGGCAGTCATGTTTAGGTAGCTAGCCTTGGAGTATGTGATGATGGACCTCGAGGACCCACCATGGCTGACAAGTGATGCACCCCACATGTGAATGTACACCACTGTGCAACAGCCTGCACATGTGGTTGTACATCATATGTGCATGGAACATGACCACCACAGTGGCGTCTGTGAACAGGTCAGTACCGCCATGTCTCTGTGTGGAATAGCATGGTTTCTGCAATTGTGTACATGCTACGGAAGCGCACTGTGGTATGTGTCAGCATATGTATGTGCACTGTCCATCTGCTGGGGTGTCATGCCGTTAACAACTGCTGTCAGCAGACGTCAGTAGTACTGGTTGTAGTACACATGTTCCGTGTATGCTGCGATGGGTGTGTTTCCAGGGTGTGGCTAGCAGGGCCGTGTAGCATATGTGTTTAATCCACCAAAGAGAGGATAACCCCAGGTGCGTCACACCAGTCACATGGAGGTATTGTGCATGCTAAGGGTAGTGTAGGTATGGTATGTGTTGTGTAATGTGTCATCCAGCTGAGCGGAGTGCATGACTCAAGCATGTGTAGGTACATGGCTGTCTATTCCATGGAAGTGTGGGTTGCTGTCAGCACATGGCAGTATTAGCTGTCTGAGGCCCAATGTACAGTATAACAACACAGATGGTATGTAACCTGTGGTGTACAATGTCGACTCTGTCGCGTGTTACAATGTGTATAGCGGTCACAAACACGGGTATATGCACATGTAGCACCTATGATGCATTGTGTTAGGCAACTATCCAGGATGTGTGCAAAACACTGTGTGATGTGTGAACCCCTCACCTTTGGGTGTTCCAGTCCAGGTATGTGCCTGGGAGGTACGATCCGTGTACAATCTGTACTCGCAGGTGTGCTGCGCAGAGCATGGAGGCAGGTCCCAGTCACCACAGAGATATGTGAGTGGTGCAATAGTGTGTGTGCCTCGCTTGTGTGCAGCACAGTGGAAGATGCAAGCATTGTCCCACATGACCCCATGCCGTGCCTGCCTGTTACAGCCCTGCCGGAGACAGTTATGTGAAACTGCCACAGAGGCAGTATAGCATGTGAAGATGTACATGTGTGCTCCACACCCCAGACCAATGGCTGCAGGTCATGAGTGCCACAGCATTGTGGTCGACCAGGACTGTCATAGCAGTCAGATACCACATGCCTGTACAATAACAGTAGGAGCATAGGCAACAGTTGCAGTGACACAGTAGGTCAATGTACAGTGTCCCTGTGTCCAGACAACTGCCTACTGTACACTTGGCTAGACACACACCCCAGAGGGCTATAACACCGGTGAGCCATTGCATGTCCCAGTACACGTAGTCTGTGTATTGCCATCACAGGGCAGTCACAATAACATGTTGTATGAGAGATATATTGTACCAGGTGATATGTCATGTGTGCGTATGTTGAGTTGCAGAGCTTTTCACCTGTCCGCAACATCTCAGTGCATGATGCCTTGTGTAACATGATGTGTGGAACTGCAATGTGATCCACAACAGGGTCATCCGTGACTGGTGCGTTGTGAATGGTGTAACCCATGGGTCTGCAGGATATACACTGGTGCTGTCCGCTGCCATGCTGGGGGCCACCAGTGGTGCCTACAGTGGTCATACAGACATACTTCATACATTGTTCTGACAGGAATGTCCATTGTTGTAGATGATGTGGTACTACGTGAATGTAGGTGTGTGTTGTGAATGTTACCCATCCTGACGTGACTGTCAGGTGCAGTCATGGTTGTCGACAGCATCACACCCATCCACAGCTGTCAGCACCCTGTCCCCAGAATGGGTAACAGTAGCCCTCGTACTGTGTGACTAATGTGCAGATGGCGGAACACCTACTACTGGCTGGCTAACAGTGTCATCTAGGAAGGCTATATGATGGCTGGAATACGTTGCTCTAATGTATAATTATGGTATCCCAATGAATTACATTGATTCACATATAGTAAGCCATGACTGGCATGTAAACCATGTACAACAATGACTGTGTGACAGACCCAACCAATGTGGAGCCATGATGAACATGCACCCGTTAGAACACCAAATGAGGTACGTTGCACATAATGATGTACAACTGACAGCTATGGGCACAGCATGAATGCAGAAGCACATCCCCCACAGGCAGTACCATTCCATGTTGGTAGGGGGGCATTGCGCGAGTACATGTGGCAGTTGCTGTATTGCCACATGTATGGCATATCCATCATATAGGGGTAGCACTGGTACGTGACTGTCAGACATGCCTGTACATACGACCATGTCCCACAGGATATGTGTTACGTGTGTACAACACCTGTCGTACTTTCATCAAGCTGTGAAGTGTATGGCTGCCAGTGTACCTGTGTGACATGTTGTGCAATGGGTGCAAAGGTACGCAGTAGCGCATTACATGCCCACATGTCCTGCACAGGTGCATAGCCTGGACATACAATACAAATAGGGTGTTGGATAATAGCAACCCACAAGAGGTGATGGGTACGGGTGGCAATCCACTATCATCTTTCCGGGTAAGGTGTGCATGTCCATGACACATTAGCACCTGAGATGTTAGCAGTACAGCTGTACAGGGTGGCATGCATATTTGATTACAAATACCCTTGCGTGTTCCACCACTGGCCTGTTGACAGACAGACACCAACACAATGTGCAGCATTGACAAGTGCACAGCACATCACCGCTGGCTACAGTAGAACAGGGTTACTGTGTTGACATGTGCACAGAACATCAGCGCCAGCCACAGTCGAACACGGTATGTGTTGAACCCCACCGTCATTGTAGCCCATGCCACAGACAGACGTGTTATGCATCTGTGTATGTACAGCTGGGAATGGCCCTGGCCTAGCAGTATAGCTGTGTCAGTGTTGCAAACAACATACTGAATGGGCTGTGTGTGTGAGGTGTGCGTCATACGTGTATGGTCTGATGGATGATACCAGCAGTGCCCTCGCTATGTGAACATCCCCGTCCCCATAAATGAATACCTAGGCTGTGCTCAACACCATGGTCACTCTGGGAGGGATGGTGATGTGCGGTGCACCCGCCGACATGGTGGTGACAGCAGGCACTGGATGTAGACATATGTGGTACCCATGTCAGGCCGGGGTACCATCCATGTGCACGGGATATCACCATGCGGGCACATACAGCACTGTGTTGAACAATATCACAGCACATAGCACCTGTCAGGGGTAATGTGTATGCATGGATGTGCAATGCCAGCATGCACCATACACACCCCCACCAAGCAGCATGCTGCCTACCTTGCAGAAGGCCATTGTCCACACCATGATGATGGACATGCGGCATGTCCATATACTCACAGAAATGACATATGGAATGGACAGCCACCCTCCCTATACTGGTATCCCACAGGCGGGACACATCCCTGTGCCATGTATGTGATATACCCTGCCATACCATGCAGCCCTGTCCAGCAAGGCTGCACGTGCCATCAGTCATACATGGTGCGATGGCCACATGGCACTTGCACTATCAACTGACCAGATCAGTAATGTGGCACCGATGCAACTTGTGGTTTCACAAGTGCTGTGTGTCAGCGTGTACAATGTGCGTGCGCACATGCTATGTATGACCATCCCTGCTAATGTCATATGATTAGACATTGTCCCATGTGTATCACATGTGCAATACAGGCGAGCCGTGGCAGGTTGTCCAACACCCGTACAGTGCTGAGTAGATGTATATGGCACAACACATGCATGTACAGGTGTCCATGTGTATGTGTGCAGTGCCACAGCTGACATCCATAACGTCTGCGTCTGTGATGCTATGTGACATATACACAGCATCCAGGTGAACAGTAGAACTGTGCACACATCGGGCCACGTGCTGATTGGTATGAACACAGGTGCAGGCAGGTACACATGTCCACAGCAGGTTACCATCTACATGGGGTATGTGCAGTGTGATGAGTTGACACAGAGATATGATATGATACCCACTGCATAACGGTGTGACAGGTGTGACAGCAACACGTCAGCTGTGTCAGTGTCATGATGCCTCTCAGAGATTACTGTGCAGATGTCGTACATGTCATAGCAATGCATGTTCTGCGGTATGCCAGTACATCAGTGTGAATGTGACCTGTCACCATCATTATGTCTTACAGATAATGCCTCATTCACGACTGCCAGCCTTCAGCCGCCAGGAGGATGAAGTAATCATACCGTTGCTCCATGACAACTATGACTTGCTATTCAGTCATGTTCCACAGCAAGCGCAGCAGCGGGATGACCTGTGGCAGTTTATGCGCAGGAGGGTGAATGATGTGGGTGGCAACAACCGCACCTACCAGCAGGTACGCCGACACTACACGGACCTCATACGGCATGCGAAACAGCGTGCCGCCGAAATCGCCAGAGAACAAGGTGGAACAGGTGTTGGTTCACCAACCAAGCCCCCACTCACACACACGGAGGAGCTCCTGGCCAGTCTGGGGACACCCAGGGAACAGCATGCAGAAACACTAGCCGCCATCGTGGAGTTGGGTGTCTCCTAACCAATGAGCCTGGAGCTGTCTGGTAGGTCAGTCTTGCATAGGATAGATTCCTGGACGACATTTGTATTTTTTGGACAGGCCCTGACCATATTATTACTAACTTCATGGAATATCTAGCCTCCACTACCTCCTTCTTATCTTTTACTCATCAAATACAGGAAGGAAGGGTGGAATACCTAGATGTCTTATTAAGTATAGAAACAGGAAAATTCAGATCTAATATCTACAGGAAACCTACCTTTTCTAATAGTTACATTCACTTCAACAGTAGTCACCCACTACATCAAAAGAGAGGTATAGTCAAGGGACAATTAGTCAGACTATCCCGTATGACATCAGAGGAAGAAGATTACAAGTTAGAATGTCACAAACTATTTCACATGTTTCAAGAAAGGGGTTATCCATATGAATTTATCTCCCATGTTAGGGACGAAGTGGATTTAGGCAGAAAAGCCAGGTATAAGCCTATTTTAGGCACAGGGGATACATCTAACAATATTCTCAATTCTGAATCCAATATTGATTTTAATAAAGCTTTTATAACAGAGTATAGTGCCAATTCAGGAGTAATCCGGAATATTATAAAAAATGAATGGGACAACTTCAGAGAGATTACAGACCTGGAACACCTCAGTGATAAGAACGTGAGGACAGTTTTTAAAAGGGGTAGAAACATCAAAAACTTGTTGGAACAACATTCTTATTCATATAATAATTCCAACAAACGTGAAGGCACTTATAGATGCGGTTCCTGTATGCAATGCCAGTACGTGATTCATCAAGAGGAACTTTTTCTTGTAGCTAGAAACAAACCCATTAGGTCCACAAGGTTTTCCAATTGTAACAGCCAGGGGGTGGTCTATCTGGCTATCTGTTTGATATGCCCCGCTTTTTACGTGGGCAAAACAGAACGTACACTCAAGGGAAGGATTTATGAGCATACATATGAGATGCAAAAACAAAATTCCAAGAATGCCCTTTATAGACATCTCATTATATGTCCCAATGCCAAATACTGTTTTTTTGTATTGGAAACTGTAGTCAAAGACCACAGAGGTGGACCTTGGGAAATTAAACTAGAACATAGAGAAACTTACTGGCAAATTTTATTGGAGTCTTATAGGGAACCAGGCTTAAACGAATACACTTCCATTAAACCTCTATTAAAGTTAAAAGCATGTTGTATCTAAATAGACTCTAGAATTAGTTTTATAATTTATACACTTTTCAAGTGTAACATACTACTTTTTAAAAAATATTTTATATTTTACAATTTCTCATATATTACATGCTGTTAATAATATTATTTAATAATTTTTTATATTCCAAGGCTTTCATATGATATACAGCAATTTATGTGTACACATTTCTTCTTTGGTTATTGTTTCTTTAAAATCAGACTATCAATGAATGTTAATTGAATGATTGAAAACACACTTTTGTATAAAACTACTTGGAAGTTACTTTTTAAATTGTATCTGAAGAAGTCACATTGTGGACGAAAACATTTTTATCTTGGATTTTACCTTTGTTAATAAACCCTTTTGGAATATCTGGATATTTATTGGTGTTCTGCTACCTCCTTACACTGGTTTTGTGTCGTCTTGTTTGTATTTACCAGTGTACGGCTTCTTTTTCTTTTTTGTTTCTACATGGAAGCCTCTTTGGGGGAAACCAGACCTACCGATATCCAGGAACCTTCTCTTCGCTCAGAAGTTGTCGAAATGCGTAAGCTGACAGGTCAGCTCAGCCAGCTGATCAATATCCTTTTGCCTCTGTGAAAGGGGCTACAAACTATACTGACTGGCCCTAATATTGTTTCTGGGGCTAAAGACAACAACCTTGACTATAATATTGGAGCTTCGTCCACCAACAGAATACATCCTATATCTAATAGCGGAAACGCTTTGCATTCCACAGACTTTCATAGAATGCCACTAGTTTTACGTTCCAACCAGGGAGAGTCGTTACATTTATCTGAGGATAATCCTACTGCTAGTACACCTCCTTCTAGTTTTGATACTTGGTACAAAGCTGTACCCACTTTCAATTTTCGGGAAGATCAATGCAAATCTTCAGAAAGCAACAGAACTTTTGGGGAATCTATGGCGGCGCTTGAGTCTTCATTATACAGGTACAGGGGCTTGATTCTTGATAACATGTACCTCAATGAATGTCTCAGGAAGCGCATAGTGCCTAAAGGACTACGGGTATACAAATACCCAAACAATGTGGCTGCTGGAAGTGAATTTCACTCCGAATTAATAGCAGCTTTTGACAAATGTGGTTTGGACATTGTGCAAGCAATTATACATCAAAATGAGAGAGATATTGTTTTACTTAACAGTGACATAGAAAGACATAATCAAGCTATTGTTACTGACTTATTATTTAATGTTGATATACACAAAAAGAAATATTATGATATAAGAAAAAATGTTGATTCAAAATGTGAAGATATTCTGAATAGAAAGTATAAAAAACTTGACAGGGACATTAGAGAATACCAAGATGGATGTCATTACCCCACCCCTCCTAACAACAACAGATATGTTTACCAACGTCCCAACCTTGTACCTAACACAGAACAAGGCTCCAGTTCAGTTGATTTGGATGGGGATAGGGGTTATGAATGTGAGACAGAGTTCTTGCCCAGGAGATCAGAAAGAATTCGTAACCAACGCAATTCTAACAATGATGACCATTTTTTGCCGGTACATCACCCCCACAGGGGGAGGGGGAGGGGGGGGTCAGAACAGGAACTTGTACCAGAACAATTTCCAACCTTGGCAATAAGAACCACAGGAACACCACCCATACATAGTGATGAAAACAATCTAGTATTCATTAGGGACGGGTACTCCATCTACAATTATAGCAATTTGGAAATCACTGACATTTTCTTTGAACTTTTCACCAAAGGGTTCAAATTTATACCTCAGAGACACAGCAATATCACCAGTGTCATTATGGAGTTAAAACTTTTTACAAGAAAGCTTAATTTAGAAAACTTGTTAGGAACAGGGCATTTCGAACAGCCCCACTCCCTTCGAAGGCCCAGCATATATAATCCACCTTTACACCCACAGCTTAGGAATTTAGAGAACAGAATGGAATTGAAAATCAGAAACCATTCCAGAAAGTGTGGATATCGAGCAAACTTGACCACTTCAGAAAGTTCTCTGTTATATGAACTAGGCCATAACCCTAATATCAGGGTAATGGAGCCGGACAAGGGGGGAAATACAGTCATCATGGATAAGATTATATATGACGGCAAAATGCTTGCCCTTTTGAACAATGACACTCAATACACAGCTGTGTCTCTCAACGAAATCAATATTGCCAACCAGAAAATCAATATAGCTCTCAAGGATCTATTTGATCAAAATGTCATTGATTTCAGCATTTATACATATCTGGACAATACCCATCCAAGAGTGCCTTCCATATTTGGGGCACCTAAGGTACACAAGGATACACTGGATCCTCCCCTCAGACCCATTGTAGCAGCACAGGGTTCCAAGATTTCACCTCTTTCGAAATTTCTTGATTGAAAGTTCAAGAATCTTTGGCCTAAGGCCAACCATTTATTAAAAGATTCCTGGGAATTTCTGAAAAAAGTCACACCGGAATTATTAGTCCCTAACTTAAAATTTCTAACTATAGCTGTAGTGGACTTGTTTTCTGTTATACCACACGAAATTGGACTTACATGGCTAGAGGAGGCTTTAACATCCTGCCCGAAGGCCAATGCCAATGAAACTTTCCTGATTCTGGAACTCATGGAATTGGTTCTAAAAAATAATTTCCTATATTTTTCAGGTGAATATTACAAACAAACTACTGCGGTTGCCATGGGGGCCAACTGTGCCACTACATACGCTGATATCATCTTGTCAGTTTGGGAAAACAAATATGTATTCAATAGTGATTTCAAGAAACACTGGGTGGCATATTTTAGATTCCTGGATGACATTTGTATTTTTTGGACAGGCCCTGACCATATTATTACTAACTTCATGGAATATCTAGCCTCCACTACCTCCTTCTTATCTTTTACTCATCAAATACAGGAAGGAAGGGTGGAATACCTAGATGTCTTATTAAGTATAGAAACAGGAAAATTCAGATCTAATATCTACAGAAAACCTACCTTTTCTAATAGTTACATTCACTTCAACAGTAGTCACCCACTACATCAAAAGAGAGTATAGTCAAGGGACAATTAATCAGACTATCCCATATGACATCAGAGGAAGAAGATTACAAGTTAGAATGTCACAAACTATTTCACATGTTTCAAGAAAGGGGTTATCCATACGAATTTATCTCCCATGTTAGGGACGAAGTGGATTTAGGCAGAAATGCCAGGTATAAGCCTATTTTAGGCACAGGGGATACATCTAACAATATTGTCAGTTCTGAATCCAATATTGATTTTAATAAAGCTTTTATAACAGAGTATAGTGCCAATTCAGGAGTAATCAGGAATATTATAAAAAATGAATGGGACAACTTCAGAGAGATTACAGACCTGGAACATCTCAGTGATAAGAACATGAGGACAGTTTTTAAAAGGGGTAGAAACATCAAAAACTTGTTGGAACAACATTCTTATTCATATAATAATTCCAACAAACGTGCAGGCGCTTATAGATGCGGTTCCTGTATGCAATGCCAGTACGTGATTCATCAAGAGGAACTTTTTCTTGTAGTTAGAAACAAACCCATTAGGTCCACAAGGTTTTCCAATTGTAACAGCCAGGGGGTGGTCTATCTGGCTATCTGTTTGATATGCCCCGCTTTTTACGTGGGCAAAACAGAACGTACACTCAAGAGAAGGATTTATGAGCATACATATGAGATGCAAAAACAAAATTCCAAGAATGCCCTTTATAGACATCTCATTATATGTCCCAATGCCAAATACCAGTTTTTTGTATTGGAAACTGTAGTCAAAGACCACAGAGGTGGACCTTGGGAAATTAAACTAGAACATAGAGAAACTTACTGGCAGATTTTATTGGAGTCTTACAGGGAACCAGGCTTAAATGAATACACTTCCATTAAACCTCTATTAAAGTTAAAAGCATGTTGTATCTAAATAGACTCTAGAATTAGTTTTATAATTTATACACTTTTCAAGTGTAATATACTACATTTTTTAAAAAATATTTTATATTTTACAATTTTCTATATATCATATGCTGTCAATAATATTATTTAACAATTATTTATATTCCAAGGCTTTTACATAATATACAGCAATTTATGTGTATATATTTTTCCTTTTGGGTTATTGTTTCTTTAAAATCAGACTATCAATGAATGTTAATTGAATGATTGAAGACACACTTTTGTATAAAACTACTTGGAAATTACTTTTTAAATTGTATCTGAAGAAGTCACATTGTGGACGAAAACGTTTTTATGTTGGATTTTACCTTCGTTAATAAACCCTTTTGGAATATCTGGATATTTATTGGTGTTCTGCTACCTCCTTACACTGGTTTTATGTCATCTTGCATATGAGTATGATGTAGGTGTAGGTGTCACTGTACATCATGTAAAGTAACAACACATGCCATGTATATGGGCACTCAAGCCGCATACTACAGTATGCTACGTTGTGTTTGCAGACGTGTGCATACCACATGCTATCACACAGGTACATGATGTGACATGCACAGTGCAAACTGTGGCTGTCATACAGTCATGGATAATGTTTTTACTGTTGTGTTGCCCCTATACAGGTACCTCTGGCGTGTCGCACAGACATGGGTCCGTCGCAGGTGAGACTGTTGTTAGTAACAGGCATGTTACAGTGTAGAGTTATTCGCCATGTGGCCAGGTATAACATGCACACCTGGGTTTTGTTCCAGTCATGGTATACAGGCTGCACCACCAGACACACACATGCCACCCGTGTGCAGTAGATACAACCGTTATTATACACCGGCATGAAACCACAGTACCTGTCAGTGTGATATGTGTGGTCAGCTATGCATACAACGGTGGAGGTGTTCTACAATGGATGCATATGTAGTATGCATTGGAACACCATTTGTGGTATGCACACAGTACCACACAGTGAGCAGTGATCTGGCCAGCACACAGGTGTCACCAATGTGACATATGCCCCTGCATTTTGTGCACACGTTGTGACACGCCACCCATGTCCCACGCCCGTGGTGTTCAGTCTGCAATATTGTCACACCATCACATGACCTACTCCCGACATAGCAAACATCCACACTGTTGTCTGCATAGCCCTCTGGATTGTGACACCTCCGACATGTATGGGTGTATGTCACATGGGACACCACAGGAATGGGTACACGATGCCCATCACACACAATTGTCCAAGGCCCAGTCACACATGGCCATGGGTGATAGCCACAGGCATGTTGCTACACAGCACATCTGATGTGAATAGACACCGTTGCACATTGTCCACACATAGTGCGATCATAGCCGTAGTGGACAACCTGTACATTTGATGTGGTACACCAGACAACCGGAATGCCTGTCTGCAGCCACCGGAGGTGCCACCGATGTCTACCATATATGTGCTGTGGAACAGCATGACTGTGTTGCAGTCATGGCAATGCAATGCATCCATGTTATGCATCGCAAAGCAACATACATGCGTCCTGTTGCCATGCAGTGGCACAGTGCCTGTACTCCCCACTGTATACTAACACTAACCACACCTGCACATACATATTTGCTAAACATGCATTCTATCTGTAGGCTGTACACACAACACTGCACTGTGAAGCCCATTATGATGCGGTGCATGTGGCGGGACACCATTGTCACACATGTCCACATGTTACCGTACATGTTGGCGGATTACATGTCAAGGTAACATCAGCCATGTGTACTGTTAACCTGTCTGTGGCCACAAGGTGTATCACGGTGATGCATGCAAACTACCATGATTGTGTGTACTGCATGCCTACTGATATGACACCTGCTTGATGTAGTGTGCACACCAGGGCGGTATGCATACTAACACTATTAATGTCTGGGCTGCATTCCCTGTGCTGTAGTGTGGGAATGCTGCATGCCATCTGCAATATCACATGCATGGTGTGTCTGCATGTGTGTGTGTGTGTCTGCGTGTGTGTAATGTACCTTACAGTATGTCTTTGTATTCATAGGTGGTGTAGGTGCATTCCCCTCCTGCGGTCCATCTGATGTTAGTGTCCCCACAGATACTAGCGGTGATGAACATATGCATGAGGTACAGGCAGGGTTGTCAGGGCAGAAGCTGTGCCATTGGTTACCATCCCACCTATGTCCCCCTCATCCCCGCACACGGTTCTGATGCCGACACATACCACATCACTGTTGCCCATAGAGGAAGGACAGTCAGCGTCTGTTGGCATTGAGCAGGAATATGTGGTGGCTACAGAAGGTGCACCTACACACCATGTTGCCAGTGTAATGACTGGTGATGTGCCACACAGGCATGTGGCTGGTGCTGCTCGTAGGAGGACCTCTGGCAGACATGCACCTGCTGTACAGGGCGCAGCAGCTGGTATCACCAGACGCATGTTCCAGACTGTAATGGCGGCACAGGCACGTGCAGAACGGCAGAACCAAGAAGGGCAGAGGCTGCAGAGGGCTGCAATCCATTCCCTAAATGACAACATCCAGTCACTGGCGAATGCTTAACAGCAGATTGCTAATGTACTGGATAGGCAATTAGGTGAAATGGTTGGAATCCTTGACCGAGGCATGTCAATCCATGAGCGTGAGCTGTCTGTGCTGGAACACCTGGTAGGGGTGAGGCTTAGGACATGCGGGCGTAGGCCAGCAACACCACCTAGTGTAGGTTGACGTGTGCGTGCCACCTCTCATGCCCACTCACACAGTGCCGGTAGCAGCAGCAGTTCAGCTGGTGCTACACCGTCCACACCAGGACACAGCAGGCCACGTGGACGTGGCCCCGGCCGGTCCCAGTGTGGACACAGTTCCAGCGGACATGTGTCATCGGACAGTAGCCACTCTATACCTCCACCCGGTAGTGCCCGTGCGACCCCAGGCAGGCACGGGTCACGTGGCCGCAGACGGACACAGTGAGCCATACAACCTGCACTGTACAGTCTGGGGCTGCCAATTATACCCCATGTAGGCATCACATATGGCTGAACTGTGTACACACATACCCACACACGGCAGACACAACTGTAGGGCTCCACCACATCCACATGCATTCTGCACAGTCATGCCCAGTAAACTCACCGGCCCTTACACACACACATGATGTCATCCATTGGTGCAGCCTATGCCCCTGGCCGACATATCACCCTGTGCATATGATGAAGCCTCTGCCGCATCCCTGTCATCCACACCATTGGTGCAGGGTTATGCAAATATATTCTGATACACAGGGTGGACAAGATAGTGAGAGGTGTATGTGATACCTGTGTATGCATAGCATGTGATGTGTATGTTGCAGTGGTTGTGTATGAAAACTGACTGGTGCGTATGTGACGTAGGTTGTGTACTGTCAACATGCAGCAGACATACCATGTAGTGCAGGTGCAGCATGCATTGAGCTATGTTCACAGTATGTGTGTCGGTTACATGTGTAGCACCATGTTGGTTCTGATAACCTGAATCCCTCCTATGGTGTACTCGCATGTGTCTACAGGGAGCACTGTTATTGGTCCCCCACATGTAGCTGTGGATTACCCACAGGCACATCTGGCAATATCAGCATACCACATGTACCCGCAACCTGCCTGGACACCTACATAGGTTCATAGGTGCATAGGTACATACTAGGCTATCTGCCCTAGGGCATTTATAAGCCTAGCCAGAGTGTGTGTGGCTTTCACCACCCCTTAGGATGAGGATACTATACCCATTAGTTTGCTGTGCCTCTGTCCATCAGTGACACAGAGATGATTCCCGGGGTATACCTACGATCTCCCACCCACTCGTCAAGCTTTCTCTTGAACAGAGTCAGTGAGGGGCTCTGCCTCACAAGGACTGAGATTCTGTTCCATAGTGTAGGGAGTCTCTGGGTGATGAACCTGTCCCTCCAGCACGTCCTATTTATATCCGTGTTGAGGTTTGTGTCTCCTGCTCTCGTGACTCTGGTTGATTTGGATCTTATGAGGTGGAGCATGTCCAATAATTCCAGGTTGGACATGGCCTTGTATGTCAGGCACAGATCACCTCGGAGCAGACGGTATGCGACTGTATAGAGCCGGAGTTTCTTCAGTCGGGCAGCGTGTGACATATGTTTGAGCCCCTTTATCCTTTTGGTGGGGAACGTTTGGGATCCTTCCAACTGCTGCAGGTGTCGGGTTAGGTACATTCCGAATGGGGCGTTGTACTCACTCATTGGTCTGGTAAGTGAAGAGTACAGGGGTACAATGACCTCCCCTGATCTGGATGTGAATCCCTTCATGATCAGGTGGGCAATGTAGAAAGTCTTCCTAACCACATTGGCAATGTGAGTGTCAAAAGAGAGGTTACAGACAAGTTGGGTCCCCAGGTCCCTGATAACGTCTTCCGTGTTTAATGGATTACCACCTATGTGTTAATTAGGGGTTACCTTCTTTTTCCCAAAGGGTATGACTATACCTTTCCTGGCATGTAGCTTAAGGCCATGGCTCTGGCACCAGTTATCCATTGCTATGAGACCTCTGGTGGATGTCTGTGTCTGATGGGGTGTCGATTATGGTGCCCAGTTTGCAGTCATCTGCATACTTTGTCAGCCACAATCCCCCTATGTTTGCCTGCACGTCAAAAAAATAAATGCCGAACAAGAGGGGGCCCAGGACTGAGCCCTGTGGGACACCACTCATGACTGGCTTAGAGTCTGACATGGCACCAGGAACTCTAACCCTGTGGGTTCTGTCCTTGAGCCGGTTTGCAACCCATCTTGTGACATACGGGTCTGCATCTACGCAGGTGAGCTTTTCTATGATGCCCGCGTGGGGTATTGTGTCGAACGCGTTTGCTAGGTCACGGTAGGCTGTGTGAACTGCCTTACCCTCATCAATGGCCTTAGTGACTCTTCCGAAAAAGTCGACCAGGTTCAAGAGGCAGGATCTGCCCTTGACAAAGCCGACTTGGGTATGATCCAGTGTATGTAGGTCCCCAATGTCTTCATTTATGAGCTCCATTATGATCCCCTCCATAGCTTTGCAGACAAGGCTCATCAAGCTTATAGGGTGGTAATGTCCAGGGTCCATAGAAGCACCGCCTTTGTGGAGTGGGACCACGGTTGCCGTATGCCATTCTTTGGGTACGTATCCTGTAGTAAGGCTAAGATTAAACAGCAGCCTTATGTGCGGGTTTAGGTCCTCATTGAGGTTGTGTAGCACACAGCTGGGGACACCGTCCGGTCCCATTGATGCTGTGTTTTCCGCTTTAGAGAGAGCAGCTCTCACCTGGGCATCTGAGATGTTTGGGAGGCTAGACTCTGGTGGGATAGATATCTCTCCTCTTGGGGGGGACGGAGGGGAGAAATATGCACGGAACCTGTCTGCCAGTATGTTGGCAATGTCTGTGGGTTCAGTGATCATTGTACCATTCTGGACTAATTCCGAGCATAACTGTGGACTTCCACCCATGTTTCTACCATAGCTAAAGAAGGCCTTATGGTTGTCTTTTGTGTCTTTCGCTAGTCCTCTCCCACAGGTGGCCTTGGATGATTGTATGAGTGATCGTATTTTACTGCTAGTATTGATCAGAGATGCCTTCCCTGTTAGTGATTTTGCTCTGTCATGTAGTAGCTTTCTCCTCTTGTTGTAGAGTTTGTTTCTGGCTGGGGTCCACCAGACCGTGTGCCTACCTTTGGTGGAAAGGGTCCTGATGTTATTAGGGATTGCTTGATCCATACATTCCTGAAGGTGCTCGTAGAAGGCATTTGTAAGGGTTTCAGCAGCGTGGGTTGTGTTTTCCACTGGCTCGGAGGCCTTGAAGGGTACCACTCCAGTCTTAGGAAGTGTGAAGTTTGCTTTTGAGAAGTTCTTCACCGTGGTCTCCTTTGCTGGGGATGGGGGCGGGATGTGGATCTCCAGTGAGATGAATTTATGGTCTGATCTCACCGATGAGAGATATACATCCGGTGTGGAGCATGTCGTCCCCATGTGTGATGATCAGGTCTAGTATAGTTCCTCCTCTTGTGAGTATGGTGACTAGTTGTTCCATAGCATTTGGGTGTATGAACTCCAGGGACCTTTGGGCTAGGGTGTTGGGTCTTGGGTAATGTTCCCGGTCTATGTTTGGGTAGTTAATGTCACCCAATATGATTGTGTTTGGAGAGACATTCATACTCTCCAGTGTCTTCAGGAAGGCTGTGTGGGTATCCTGAGTTTGAGAGGGTGGTCTGTAGCATGATACAAACTGTAGGGCAGTTCTACCTATGGTTAATTGCACCTGGATGGTCTCCGCTGCTACGTGCGTTGCCACTAACCTGGAGGTGTGGGTATCCTTTATGCATATGGAGACTCCCCCTCCTTTTGTGATTTGGTCCGGATTTGGGGCCGGAACGCGTGGTATGAGGTATAACCTGATAGTGCTGGGGTGCTCTCAGGAGCCTTGAACCAGGTTTCAGTCACAGCACAGACATCAATGTTCTCCATACTGAGGAGGGCTTTGAGGGCGTGCAACTTGAGGTTTAGATGTCTGGCATTGAGCAGTATTACCCTTAGTTCTTTCCAGGTTTGTTGTCTAGGGCGGTAGATTTATCATTTGAGCCTTGCCTGAAAAAGGCACCATGGGGGCGGCAGGCGCCTTTGCCAATATCCGGAAGCCCAGGGATGACAGGTGCAAGCCGTCCCTTGCGAAGCAGCGTGGCTTGTCAAGCATGTCATCCCAGGCAAACAGACATTGGACCCCCTTAGACTGACACCGGTAATCAAGCCAATTATTAAAGCTGATCATTTTGACTCTGTATTGTGTCATCATTCTTGGTGAGGGTAGGATACTGCTCACGGTCAGGGCCATACCGGCCTGGGCTACATAATCTGAGAGCCCCTCTATGTCTCTTTTCATGTAGTCCAGGGAGGCATGTCTCAGGTCATTCATACCGGCATGGACAATGACTGCGTCATACTTGTACATGCTGCGGAGTGACCTGAGTGCTTGTGTTATGTGGCGGATTATAACGCCCGACAGGCAGCCTACTGTGATCATTTCCTTGTTCAGTCTGGTGGGTGGGACATCAGTGTGTCTGACTATGGCATCACCTATAACAAGTGTGTCTGGCATTGTGTGTGGCCTTAAGGGCTGTGACCGTTTAGCACACTGACTTTGAGAACTGTGATGCATGTCCTATGTCTTGAGGAGGCAGTTGCTTGGGTGTCTGCTTTGGAGGCCTCTGTAGTTTTGGTATATGTTTGAACATTGCCTCCGAGTATGTCTTTGTGTGTTTATGTGTTTGTTTTTGCAGTTGTGATAGTTCTATGTGAAGCTGGGTTTGTGGTGTGCGTGATGTCCTTCTCCTCCTGTCTGGTCTTGCCGGTCCTGAGTTGAGAGAGCTCAGCCTCCAGTTTGGCTATATAGTTGCATCTCTCACATGTATTTGTGTTTTGCGGGGGAAGGTGTGGGTTGTCTGTGTACATGAGGCAATTGTAACATTGCCTCAGGATGCCCAGATTCACCAGCTGAACAGGAGAGGACGCTAGCAATTGACCCTTCAACATGCTAGAAAACGTGAAAGCATTTGCTGTGTAACTGAGTCAGAAGGGACCTATAGGTAAATGGGTACTCAAGGGGATTCTAGGCTAATGTAGTACTATGTTTAGTATATATGTACATTACCTATATAAGAATGCTTTAGGAGCAAGTGCTGAGCTTTTGTGATAGAGAATAGACAGTTTAGATTGCAAGTAGAGAAGTTCTAAGGGAAAACTTGAAGAGCAGAATGTACGGAGCCAGACATAGTTTAACGTTGTTTACACAGTACATGACACACATGTCCACACATATACTGCACCTGATGCCTGTGGTCGGTGCCACAGGCTACAGTGGACAGAGACATCACATACATGGCAGGACACAGTACAGGTATGGTGATATTGTGCAGGTGTCATACACAGCGTGCTGGCCACTGACCTCAGGTGTCACCTGTCAGCTGTGGTGCACGCTGTGCAGCAGTAGGACACTGTACCAGTACAGGAATACGGTCGCAATCGCAGGGTGTACACCACTATGGCACATGCCCCATAGTGTGCAGATGGGGACACCTGCCTGTGTGGTCAGCACCCTCACAATACAATGCACCCACACGCCATGTCACAGGGGGCGGACTTGCACAGGTGGCCAGTATGGCTCACACCTATGGCATCGACAGGGTTGTGCAATGCAGCACCAGTATGGGATGGTCACCCTGTGTGGTTAGTGTCCATTCACAACAGTATATCTGCATACACCCTCACACCAGGCAGCAGACATACAAACATGTTGACACACACACATGGTGGTGACCACACATGTATACACGGAGAGACGACGTGTTGCATGTACTGCACCATCAACATCCATGCACCCCACACTGAGGTATGCACAGATCTCTACTATAGTGTACAGGGATGTGTGGCACATGGGACATAGTCCCCGATAGGTGGCATACATGGGCACACATTCCTGCACACATGTCGGTGCTGGGAATGCCACACCCGCCATATGAGACATGTGCAGGCGTGCAGCGGTATGTAGTGCATTATGCGTACCAACACTGTATCTGGCAGATGTGCCGATATATGCACTTGGGAGGTGGTATGTGTTACAGTAGCCATGTGACATACAGTCGATGACACCTGACCGATGGGTATGCATTATGGCAGCACTGTCATGTAACAGTGACATAGCATACTGTATGCACATGGCAGAGTAGGATGGTGTGTGACACACCTGTGAGGCACCACCTGCACACATGCATGTGGACAGGTGTTTAAACACATGATGTACACACATACCGCCATACGTGCTGTTACCATGCCACTATATAACGGCCCCCATGATGGGTACGCATGTGGTAGGGAGTTGCAACTATGTTATGGACATCGGCCACTGCTCATGCATGGCTGCGCCATGCACAGTACATGTGTCACATGTGTCCCCTGTTGCCATGTGTGTATGCATTGCTACGTTTTGACATGTGTGTTGACATACATAGAACATGGACTGTGGTATGGTATCACAGCTGCCACAGGTGAACAATACAAGGGTATGTGTCCCAGGCAACACTGCTACACCCTGTAGTGGGAGCATACCACAGACATGTGTCCACCTTCCATTCGTGTGTGTGTAGCACCGCGTACGCCAGTGTTATGCATGTGGTACATCACAGGCTTTGTATGTGTCCTGTGTGCAGTTTATGCACACAGCCAGACAATCACATGTATGACATATCTGGACATTGGTTCACTCTGGTACAGCAGCAGTCTTGTGTCATAGCTGTGTCAGGGCCGTGGTATGTGTAGAGCCGACCTGTCTATGTATACTGATATGGGCGGACTACATCACACATGTGGGATCATTGTTAGTACATGTGTACTCTGCACGACTGGTGTACACCACTATACAGACCTGTGGACATATGTCACATGCTGTTGTTGGACCGTGAGGCATACTGCTGCACCGATGACATGGTGCTGGCATGGCAGCTACAGTGTTCACTGCAGTGTGTACATGTTTGACCTGCACCCGTGATGCCTGTGATGTCATCTGTGTGTGTACGTGTAACTGCATGTGTGACCACCCTGTGCATGTGGACGGGTTTACCTGACCGTGACCTGCGGTGTGTATACTCCGTCTGCATGCTGGACGGTGCGTAGCACGTGCTAAGTGTGTGAGCATGCCCGGTTTGCTGTTGTGTAGGTGGACACACACGAAGTTCCACACTCTGCCCTTTCATGCTCACACTCCATGTGTATGCATGTCTGCACTTTGCAGATGCTAAGTGTGTGAGCATGCCCGGTAAGCAGTTGTGTAGATGGACACACAGTACAGTGCACACTGCGCTCATCTGTGATCATACCCCATGTGCATGTATGTTCCCCCTTTGCAACCGCTAGGTGTGTCAGCATGCCCGGTTTGCTGTTGTGTAGGTGGACACACACGACGTTCCACACTCTGCCCTTTCATGATTCAACCCCATGTGTATGCATGTCTGCACTCTGCAAATGCTAAGTGTGTGAGCATGCCCAGTAAGCAGTTGTGTAGATGGACACACAGTACAGTGCACACCGCGCCCGTCTGTGATTATACCCCGTGTGCATGTATGTTCCCCCTTTGCAACCGCCAAGTGTGTGAGCATGCCCGGTTTGCTGTTGCGTAGGTGGACACACACGACATTCCACACTCTGCCCTTTCATGATTCAACCCCATGTGTATGCATGTCTGCACTCTGCAAATGCTAAGTGTGTGAGCATGCCCAGTAAGCAGTTGTGTAGATGGACACACAGTACAGTACACACTGCGCCCTTCTGTGAGTATACCCCGTGTGCATGTATGTTTCCCCTTTGTGACCGCTAGGTGTGTGGGCATGCCCAGTATGCCATGCGTGGAGACACAGTACAGTCAGCACTGACGTCTGATACTAGGCATGTAGCCATGGCCAATGACATCTTGCATAGCCATGGTGGCCATCCAGGTGAGTTATATGTAGTTGCTATGCCACAATGGCTGCCTACATCATGCATGCCAGTTGCTCTCTCATAGGGTGTACGGTCTGTGGTGCATCCCGTATCCATGTCATGATGTTGTGCTCCGTAGTTAGTTAGTATTCCCGAGGGCAGCACTGCCGTGTTACTGTACGCCCACCTTGGGATAGTAACATGCTGTGTGACTGCGCACTCTGTCTTCATTCCCTATCAGCTGCCTTGCCTCTGCAGATGATATCCCCCATCTAGGAGTATGCCTCTTGACAGTGCTGTGCTCAGTAATCTCGGTAGCGAGTTCTGTAAATGCATCATGCTGTAGTGTGTTCATGTAGCTAGGTGTAGGTTCGACTCTCGGCCCTTCCCCATGTGTGTGTGTGTGTGTGTGTGTGTGTGTGTGTGTGTGTGTGTGTGTGTTTCCAGCTGCCTCTGGAGATAGTAATGCTTTTAGACGCTTCACAACACATACCTTGGCTATCTGAGTCTATTCCTTTACGGATGATGTCACCCGCCAAGAAGTATGCCTCTGACAGTGCTGTGCTCAGTAATCTCGGTAGCGCGTTCTGTAAAGGCATCATGCTGTAGTGTGTTCATGTAGGTAGGCGTAGGTTCCACTCCCGGCCCTTCCCCGTGTGTGTGTGTGTGTGTGTGTGTGTGTGTGTGTGTGTGTGTGTGTGTGTGTGTGTGTTTCCAGCTGTCTCTGGAGATAGTAATGCTTTTAGACGCTTCACAACACATACCTTGGCTATCTGAGTCTATTCCTTTACGGATGATGTCACCCGCCTAGAAGTATGCCTCTGATAGTGCTGTGCTCAGTAATCTCAGTAGCGCGTTCTGTAAATGCATCATGCTGTAGTGTGTTCATGTAGGTAGGCGTAGGTTCAACTCCCGGCCCTTCCCCGTGTGTGGTGTGTGTGTGTGTTTCCAGCTGCCTCTGGAGATAGTAATGCTTTTAGATGCTTCACAACACATACCTTGGCTATCTGAGTCTATTCCTTTACGGATGATGTCACCCACCTAGAAGTATGCCTCTGACAGTGCTGTGCTCAGTAATCTCGGTAGCGCGTTCTGTAAATGCATCATGCTGTAGTGTGTTCATGTAGGTAGGCGTAGGTTCAACTCCCGGCCCTTCCATGTGTGTGTGTGTGTGTGTGTGTGTGTGCGTGTGTGTGCTTCCAACTGCCTCTGGAGATAGTAATGCTTTTAGATGCTTCACAACACATACCTTGGCTATCTAAGTCTATTCCTTTACGGATGATGTAACCCGCCTAGAAGTATGCCTCTGACAGTGCTGTGCTCAGTAATCTCGGTAGCGCGTTCTGTAAATGCGTCATGCTGTAGTGTGTTCATGTAGGTAGGCATAGGTTCAACTCCCGGCCCTTCCCCGTGTGTGTGTGTGTGTTTGTGTTTCCAGCTGCCTCTGGAGATAGTAATGCTTTTAGACGCTTCACAACACATACCTTGGCTATCTGAGTCTATTCCTTTATGGATGATGTCACCCACCTAGAAGTATGCCTCTGACAGTGCTGTGCTCAGTAATCTCGGTAGCGCGTTCTGTAAATGCATCATGCTGTAGTGTGTTCATGTATGTAGGCGTAGGTTCAACTCCTGGCCCTTCCCCATGTGTGTGTGTGTGTGTGTGTGTGTGTGTGTGTGTGTGTGTGTGTGTGTGTGTGTGTGTGTGTGTGTGTGTGTGTGTGTTTCCAGCTGCCTCTGGAGATAGTAATGCTTTTAGATGCTTCGCAACACATACCTTGGCTATCTGAGTCTATTCCTTTACGGATGATGTCACCCGCCTAGAAGTATGCCTCTGACAGTGCTGTGCTCAGTAATCTCGATAGCGCATTCTGTAAATGCATCATGCTGTAGTGTGTTCATGTAGGTAGGCATAGGTTCAACTCCCGGCCCTTCCCCGTGTGTGTGTGTGTGTGTGTGTGTGTGTGTGTGTGTTTCCAGCTGCCTCTGGAGATAGTAATGCTTTTAGATGCTTCACAACACATACCTTGGCTATCAGCGTCTATTCCTTTACGGATGATCTCACCCACCTAGAAGTATGCCTCTGACAGTGCTGTGCTCAGTAATCTCGGTAGCACGTTCTGTAAATGCATCATGCTGTAGTGTGTTCATGTAGGTAGGCGTAGGTTCAACTCCCGGCCCTTCCCCATGTGTGTGTGTGTGTGTGTGTGGTGTGTGTGTGTGTGTTTCCAGCTGCCTCTGGAGATAGTAATGCTTTTAGACGCTTCACAACACATACATTTGCTATCGGCGTCTATTCCTTTGCGGATGATGTCACCCACCTAGACGTATGCCTCTGACAGTGCTGTGTTCAGTGCTCCGAGTAGCGCGTTCCATACCTGTGTCATACTGTCGTGCGGTTGGGTAGATAGGGGTAAGGTCAATTCCCATGCCTGCCAGGTGTGTGTGTGTGTGTGTGTCTATGCTCCCAGCCACATGGGTTCATAGGTTATGATTTTAGACGCTCCACAGCACACATATATCCTGCTGACATCTCTGTGTTTGCGGATGTTGAGACGCAGCTAGTGGACTGCCTGTGTGCCTGCTGTGGTTAGCGACCTCCGTAGTGTGTTCTCCACGTGTGTCCTGCTATGGTGTGATAGGGTAGTGATGTGTAGGTTCCACTACCGGCCTTGCCACATGTGTCTGTCTGTATCTCTCTCGATGTATATATACATACATATGTTATGCCCATAGTGCTGCTCTTGCATGGACAGCTGTCTGTCCCATGTATCACATATTTGCACGGCTGACACATAGACATGTGGTACGATGCATATCCAAACATTGTCCATGCAACGTCCGTGTTCCGGAAGGTGTTGCACGCCCTAGAGACATCTGCTGTATATCTTGGCAGACAGCTATCCTTGCTGTACTGTCACTGTACTCGTACACGCCATAGACCTTGTGTATCATTGCCTGTTTATGGTGTGTGTATGTCTATCTGAGTTGTGTGCATGGTCGTGTGTATGTCCCACTATAATCATCTGTGCAGGTGTCGCCACTATGGGTAATCCATGTAGACAGCTGTTTCATGTGCATTTCAGCACATACCTGCGGACAGTACTACTCCTCCTACAGCAGCACATTCCATCGTCTTGCAGTGGATACTAGTGTTTCCACACACATGTATCTGTGTCTGTTCATAACACTCCACCTCAGGGAGCATATATCTGGACACGGCCTTATGTGATAGTGGGACACTCGGGGCCAGTCATGTCATGTTGCTCTTAGAAACATTGATAGTGGGCACAGTGATATGTTATGCATGCGTATGGCATTTCTGTCTGTTTGGTGTCTTCCTCGCATGTTTGTCGTTGTTTCCTGTCGTCAGTTATCATGAGGGCGCCAGACTGTTACTGTTACGTGGAACACAGCGGACATATGAGGCAGACTTCTACACAGTCTGCGTACATCTGTGCAGTTGCAGGGTATGTGTCTAATACAACATACCTACTGTCTGACTACAATACACACACAGTGTGTGGCGGAATGACAGACCACATGACATTACTTTGTATTTGCACGGCACACCCACGCAGACAGTTGTATTCCTCACACAGGTCTACATCTGCTTATCCACACTACTTGTTCTTTCCTGTACCATATGTGTGCGTCGTATTTGCGCTTCCCGTCAGTGGCGGGGCTCACGTACGACTATGGGGGCCTGGTAATTGTTATGTTGACACTTCATGGCACCCTGGGGGACACTTCACCTTTGTGTCTGATTACCTTCCACATTGACCTTCGCGGGGCATACATTGTCATTCGCAATTACCGGGGTAGGACATATACATGTTTGCACATTTGTCCTGCTGTCTTTCTTCCCACCTGTCCGCCTAGTATCACCGGTTCAGTACATGTATTCTGGACAGGTAGCTCCTTCATACCCTGACCTGTTGTCATTATGTGTACACGCCCTGACGTTCGGCCATTGCCCTTGTTACGTTTCACATAGTGCTGTGCCTTCCTAGCTGATTGCTGCCTAGGCATTCTGGACTGTGCGGTGGGTGATAGGGAGCGCTATTTCCATTGCATGATTAGTGACACTCATTACATCCGTATTCATGGCTACGCCAGCATACCTCTCAAGTGTACCTCATTATGGGGGAAGTACCTCATTTGGGGTCTTAAAAGGGTCATGCTCCTCGAAATTCCTCAAAGTTCCACATTGAAAGGGTCTGTTACACATTCAGTGTTAGGAATGTTTTAGGTGAAATCCATGGTAAATTGACATTATTCATATTAATTCATTAAAGGATCTTCTTTATACGTGCAAACAGTGTATTTTAACCATCCTATGACCTTCCTAGTTGAAGTTGTTAGTAAGTCATTAGTATGTGTTTCACATTTTGCCCATTTGTTCCACATTATGAAGGCGAGTGTTCCTCATTTTGGTGATGGAAGGTTGAGAGCTATGTACGCCAGTATTCGCACAATGGTCTGACTTTGTATGGAGTATTTCTAATGTAGTCCCTATCTGTATTTCCTGTGCTATGCCTTACTGCAGCTGTGTTATTCCGACAGATTTCCAGTTATGGGTGCCATCTTGGTCGTACGCATGTCCATCCATGGGAATCGCCTACAGGACACTGATATAGGGCTGTACATATTTCACACCTGCTTTCTGCATTATCCGGTGGATGCTTTGCACCATTAGTGGGGATTAAGGCATGTGCTATACCCACATCCCTCCCACGGGGCGGGCCTACGGATTCTCTGCCAAACAACACCTAGACCCATTTCTGCATACCCAGGTTCCCATGCCTGCAACCCTCGACAGTACACATTACACATGGTTAATGTGTGCGGTACTGGGATGTGGACGCACTTCTATGGACTCGCCACTCTGGGGATATCTGTCCATATGTCCTGCATTTCATGGACACGTGTCATCAACCTTGAACAAGCTTTTAGTGCATGTATAGCTGCTCCGTAGTTGTGGCTGTCACTTCTTTTGCGTCAATCGCAGCAGGGGTTGCGAATGGAGCAATTTTTGGAGTCCTACAATGGACACCAGCATGCATGTGTAAAGTGTAGAACTTGCTGGACTGTCACCCTCTGGCCAGTGGTTTTGACTGCTGCTGTATGTTCCCCGTTTGTGGAAGTCTGTTTGACTACCCATATTATCTATTACTCGGCATATTTATATCCATGTGTCATATATACGGGACGTAGGTCTGTTGTGTGTACATAGATACATGTGAACCCCTCGTTTCATACCTTGCTTTGTTACTGTCTGTGGATTACCTGTGTACACACATCTATAACCATACCATACCTTTCCACTGTACAGGTTCTGGCAGAGTGTACGGATGGTTGGCCCTTTATCTTAGGTGTGTGTTACATTGACCTGTGTCTATCTGGCAATTTGCTGGCATTTCATGTGAGACTTACTTGATTCTATAGAGACTTGATTCTATAATTAAGACGTGCTTCCACTGACTATATTTTTCTTTGTCTTCCGGAATCTTTATGTAACCAGTCCTTTTTGGACACTTTCTATTGTTGTTCATTTTTGTTTACATATATGACTACTTTGGTATGTTGTGCTATTATTGTGTGTGGAGCATTTCTCCCCGGGCCTCTACTGACACTGGACATATATCCAGCTAGCCTAGCCCGGTCAACAAATGTAAACCAACATAAAGCTTACATGAACGTATGGTGGCACCTTCTGACAAGTAGGTCGGGTTACAGATGCATACCCTTCGTCAATCCCTGCTACTAACACACCCATTATTCTATCCACATTCTATGTTTTTCTTATCACATATCATGTGTTTCTCACTATTTGTACCAGTACTTTGCATGGCATTGTCCGGTTCCATACTTTCAGAGGCTGACAGTTTTGAGACATGTATAACTAACGTGGATGACACAGCATTAACTTACCCTGCTGTGAGCAGATCACACACGCACAGGCGCACTTGCATTTCCTAATTGTGGGTTACGCGCAGGCGCACATGCATATCCGTATTCTGGGTTACATATGTTTACTGAGTCTGTGTGATTACATGGCCTGTATTAGTTGTGACTGTTCCAGTAACATATCTCTGATCCGGTTAACGGACGTGTGCGGAACACACTTTCACCTTTACACATCTAACTGTCTTTGCGGCACAGACGCATTACATACACGTTCCCATTTATATGTTCTATAGTCATAATTCAAACGGGACTGCATTCACATTGGCCGGTTGCTGTGACCACTACACGTTTGCTGTTCTGTCTCATTTATATGCATACCCATGGTACATAGCTACATTAACATATTCCCCCCTCGCACTCACTTACGTCACAGGCATCCCTTCTCCTGCTGGGAAAAGTGCGGTACTACATGTTACACATTCCCTACTCCCTACAGCTCTTGACCCAGGATGCATATGGCGTGACCGCAGGGATATTCAGATCACAGGAGCTTATAGCCCCAACGCATACAGGTCTTTGATTGTCAGGGTGTTCCTGTGGTGCTCTGGGTTTGGTCTTGTCCGCCTAGTGTACGGAACTGCCCTGACCGTGTACGAATGTCAGACGAGGCACATGGGCACGGTTTGTCCATGTCTATTATACCATAACCCCCCCATTATTCCTAACCGTGCACGCTGATTGGCCAGCGTGCCCGTTGTAGATCGGGTTATAGTAATGGCACAAGGTCCAGTCACCCGGACCTATTTCCATTAGTATACCTCGGTATTTATAACCTGTCTCGCTATGTTACATGGGTTTAACATAGCGTGATAGCTTTAACTGAGCCACGGAGATGTCTGTTGCTTACTTTGGGGCAGTCTCGCTCTGCTACACACATTTAACATAGCGGGACAGGTTGTACAACACAGCAACGGGGACATCGAGCTCTCCGTTGCTGTTTTGTATTGATTTGCTATGTTGACTGTGTTTTACATAGCAAGACAGTTTTGACATTAGCAACGGACATCTCGCGCAGTACGTCAGCACCGCCGCGGATGCCAGACATCTGCAGATGGGCAGCAGACAGGCATTATGCTGTGCCATTATGTCTGGGGATTAATAGTTTATTTTCCTAGATGATATGGCATAATAGCAATAACCCACGTCTGGGTGTGGGTACTGCTGTATTTCCCCACGGTTGCCTTTATTTGGTCCCTCGGGCATCGCCCTCGGGCCCGCACCACGTCTACCGTGGGTATATACAGCATTACCCACACCCAGGCATGGGTTATTGCTATGATATTCATTCTGTGTGTACAGACACGAGTGTTTGGACAACCAACAATAGCTTCTGCTATTGGCATACAATGCTGTGGGTGGTGCCGGTTATCATACATATGCCATGTTCTACGTTTTTCCCATTCACACTTGTCTATCCCCTGTCCTCATTCATACGTGGATATTTATGTGGCACATGACTGAACTATGTATTACCTGCAGGTATGCTGTATACAGTGCACATATGTGATGGTTGGTTACAGTGTATCTGTGTACCTACCTCTGTGATACTGAGGACTACCACACATCCTTCGCAGCATTACATGCGTATGTACATACTATTATTCGGTGGCCTGTGGAGGGTTGTCAGAGCACCGGTTACATGTGTCCCTATTTGTGCACGCATCGTGTTGGTCTTTGTCCGGCCTTCGTTGCTATCATGGGTTGGACGGTGGTGTTGGTGTGTGTTTGGGTTGTATTTATACTGCCGATACGTCAGTGGGGGGGGTGGGGTTGGCATGTGTTCCTCTTTGCAGGGGGCCCCATTATGGACATTTGTGTCCTGCGTCGACACTTGACACGTGCCATATGTGCTGTGATATTGACACAGTCGTGTATGTCTTCCTGCATTACTACTTGCGTGTTACAGGCATTTTGTATCTGCTACGCATGACTATTATGTTGGATAGCTTAAGCTATTCCCATGCTATGACATAACCATTCATCCGGGCATATACATGTTATTCTATCCTTTGCATTGGCCGTAGGTGTTTTGCCACCTGCTGGGGTGTCCTGCTTGGTGGACGGCTGTTCCGCCCTGTGTATTGTGTTTGACATGTCTGCATAGCTAATCAACGGTACAGTGGCTGCACATACTGCTTTGTCCAGATGTGTACAGTTATGGACACCGTGGCGTGTGAACACCTATGGGGTTTTGACAGGTCCGTAACCACAAGCGGGATGTACACATTCTGCCGACACATTCACATGCAGCCATTTGGATATCAGTACCTGGGATGGGATGTTGACATGTGGGGTACATATTTGCACGCGTGTCACTGCCTAGGACAATACTTCCTACTACATATGGGGTATACCCGCTGTGTGTAGGTGTGCAGCTGTGCAAGGCTGCTAGCTGGATTGGGTGGACAATCGGACATGGGTACGGGTTACGTGCTATGACGGGGTTGTTGTGTATTACATTTGCATGCATGGGTTCTGCTTCTGGATATTCCGATTTGGCATACGCCATCCTATGTGTATGTGACGATTACGTTGCTGTGTCTAGCACATTTTACTATACACATGTTTGTCTGTGTTTGGGATATCTGGTTTCTTTCTGGTTGTTATATGGCCACGACTGCCCAGCTGTGTACTCTCACTACCACTGTGGGACTGCTGGTGACCATGCCCATGGGGCTAGTCGTGTGTAGTTGTGGCGCGCTGACATGATGCAGGACACCTCCACTGGGTATGCCTGCTGACAGTGCATTGCGTGACGGACATAGTATTCCGAGTATCCTTTGTTCCATGGACGGGGACATTTTGTACTTCATGGATTTATGTTTGGTTCTCCATTTTGTGTGGACGGGTACTATGTTGCATACTCTGCATACGTTTCATTATCTACGGACACTGGTTGGTGCGGTTACTATTGCAGGCGGCCTGTGACAGTCAGCACTTTAGGTTGCTCATCGCCTGCCGGCTTGGCCACGGCTATGGGCGCATCCTTCTTGGGCTGCCTGGACTCGTGCATGTGCCCTATGCACGTGGTTGTGGTTGCGGCGCACACTCGTTACTATGCATGTGACACTGCTATGCCAGTTATACACTGCACGGCCAGCGCAAGCCTTACGCCGGCCTTGCGCCGAGCTTCATGAATCCGGGGGTATGTCTTTAAATGCAAGTGCAAGGAATTGCAATGTCATCTTCAAGAAGTGCTAAGTGACTGCTGAACACTTGAATTTTATTACCTTACTGAAGAAGGCTGTTGCTAAAACCGGTATATATTTATTTTAAACTGACTAAATAAAGAATAAATTGTTGGATTAGGTCTGGAAAGTGCTGGTCTTTGTTTTTTTTTTTTTTCCTGTCATAAAAACATATCCATATTACCTCTTTGTATAATTCCAAAATGAATGTAAGGGATTTCATATTCCTCAGTGCAGATCTCAATAACCAGTCCAAACATTGATTGACAACAAAAATGCATGTCAAACTATCCAGTGATTACTTTAATAGGTTCATAGGTTCATAATAGGCTATCTGCCCTAGGGCATTTATAAGCCTAGACAGAGTGTGTTTGGCTTTTGCCACCCATTTTAAATGAATTTTGCTGTGCCCTTTTTCGAGGTTAGTATACTGTGCCTCTGTCTAACAGTGACACAGAAATGATACCCGGGGTAAACCTACGATCTCCCATCCACTCATCAAGATTCCTCTTGAAGAGAGTCAATGAGGGACTCTGCCTAACCTGGACTGGGATTTTATTCCAGAGTGAAGGGAGCCTCTGGGTTATGAATCTGTCCCTCCAGCATGTCCTATTTATTTCAGTTCTGAGGTTCAAGTCTCTCGAGTGCGTAACTCGATGGGATTTGGATTTTCTGAGGTGCAGCATGTCCATTAAGTCCAGGTTGGACATGGCTTTATACGTCAGGCACAGATCGCTTCTGAGCAGGCAGTATGCCACTGAGTAGAGCTGGAGTTTCTTTAACCAGGCAGCATATGGCATTTGTATGAGCCCTTTGATCCTCTTGGTGAGGTACTTTTGGGGTCTTTCCAGTTGCTGCAGGTGTCTGGTAAGGTACATCCCAAAAGAGGCATTGTACTCAATTATGGGCCTGATGAGGGATGAGTAAAGAGGCACGATGACCTCCCCTGATCTAGATGTGAATCCCTTCATGATTAGGTGGGCTATATAAAATGTTTTTCTAACCACTTTGGCCATGTGGTTGTCAAAAGAGAGATTGCTATCAACTTTGGTCCCCAGGTCCCTAATTACTTCTTCTGTACTTAATGGGTTACCACCTATGTGGTAATTTGTGGGCACTTTGTTTTTGCCAAAGGGGATGACTATACACTTTTTGGCATTTAGCTCGAGGCCATGGCTCTGGCACCAGTTGTCTGTTTCTATGAGGCCTTTTTGTAGAATGCTTGTGTTGGCTGGAGAGTCGACTATGGCACCCATTTTGCAGTCATCTGCGAACTTGGTCAGCCACAGTCCTTCCATGTTGGCCTGTACATCTGAGAAATATATACTGCACAAGAGAGGTCCCAGGACTGAGCCTTGTGGGGTGCCACTTGTAACTGGTTTGGAGTCTGACATGGCTCCAGCAATTCTAAACATGTGGGTTCTGTCCTTGAGCCAGTTTGCAACCCATCTAGTGACATAGGGGTTTATATTTAAGCTGGTGAGCTTATCTATAATGCCAGAGTGGGGTATTGTATCGAAGGCTTTTGCGAGGTCCAGGTAGGCTGTGTGGACCACCTTCCCCTCGCCAATGGCCTTGGAGACTGTTTCAAAGAAATCAACCTGGTTTAAGAGGCAGGATCTGCCCTTAACAAAGCCAAACTGGGTAGGATCCAGTGTCTGTAGGTCCCCAATATCTTTATTTATGAGGTCCATGATGATCCTTTCCATAGCTTTGCAGAGCAAGCTAGTCAGGCTTATGGGGCGATAGTTTCCAAGGTCCGTTGAGGCACCACCTTTGTGGAGAGGGACCACTGTTGATGTACGCCACTCTTTGGGTACATATCCTGTAGTAAGGCTGAGACTGAACAGTAGTTTTATGTTTGGGTTTAGCTCTTCTTGGAGTTCATGTAGGATGCAGCCCGGGACACCGGCTGGTCCCATTGATGCTGTGCTTTTTGCTTTGGAGATGGCGGCTCTTACCTGAGCATCTGAGATGTCAGGGGGGCAGAACTCTGCTGGGATAGATATTTGTCCTTTTGGTGGGGGGGGGGTTTGCACTGAAACTGTCAGCTAGGATGTTGGCAATGTCTGTGGGTTAGGTGTATTTTTTGTCATTTTGGACTAATTCTGAGCATATCTGGGAATTCCCACCCAGGTTCCTAACATAACTAAAGAAAGCCTTCTGATTTTCCTTAGTGTCCTGTGCAATTTTTCTCTCGAAGCTGGCCTTAGACGATTTTATGAGTGCCCATAGTTTTTTGCTAATACTGATCAGAGATGCCTTCCCTTTTTGGGATTTTGCTCCATCATGCAGTAGCTTCCTCCTTCTATTGTATAGTTTGTTTATGGCTGGGGTCCATCAGACAGGATGCCTGCCTTTGGAGGATTGGGTCTTGGTTTTATTTGGGATTGCATGATCTATGCATTCCTGAAGGTGTTCATAGAATGCATTTATAAAGGATTCTGTGGTCTGGGCTGTATTTTCCACAGGCCCGGGGGCTTTGAAGGATTCCACCTCGGTTTTGAGGAGTGTGTAATTTGCTTTAGAGAAGTTTTTCACTGTGGTTTTCTGGGCAGGGGTTGGGGTTGGGTTGTGAATATCCAGTGACATTAGTTTATGGTCTGATCTTACCAGTGAGGGATACACTTCTGGTCTGGAGCATAGAGTCCCCATGTTGGTAATGATCAGGTCCAGTATGTTTTCCCCTCTTGTGGGAGTGGTAACAAGTTGTTCCATAGCATTTGAGTTTATAAATTCTAGGAACCTTTGGGCTAGGGTGTTGGAGCTAGAGTAATGCTCCCAGTCTATGTTTGGGTATTTGAAGTTGCCAAATATAATGGTGTTTGGAGAGACCTTCATATTTTCCAGTGTTCTCAGGAAGGCCGAGTGGGGTTCCTGGGTTTGGGAGGGTGGTCTGTAGCAGGCTATAAACTGGAAGACAGTTTTACCCACAGTTAGTTGCACATGGATAGTCTCTGATGCTTTGTGCTGTGCCACCAACCTGGAGGTGTGGGTATCTTTGACGAATATTGATACTCCCCCTCCTTTTGTGGTTCAGTCCAAGTTTTGGGGCCGAAACCTGGTAGTTCTGGGGTGCTCTTGGGAGCCTTGAACCAGGTTTCTGTTACTGCACAGATATCGATGTTCTCCATGCTAAGGAGAGTTTCGAGTGCGTGCATCTTGAGGTTTAGACTTCTGGCGTTGAGTAGCATTACTCTTAGTTTCTTATCCCTTGTGATACATATGGAAGTTGGTTTGTCTTTTGAGCCTTGCCTAAAAAAGGCACTATGGGGGTGGCAAGAGCCTTTGCCAATATCCAAAAGCCCAGGGGTGATAGGTGCAAGCCATCCCTAGCGAAGCATTGTGGCTTGTCGAGCATGTCATCCCAGGCTGACAGGCATTGGATCCCCTTTGAATGACACCAATGCTTAAGCCAATTGTTGAAATTGATCATCTTGTCTTCATATTGTGGCATCATTCTTGGTGAGGGTAAGATGCTACTCAAGGTCAGGGTCATACCAGCCTGGGCTACATGCTCAGAGAGCTCCTCTATGTCTCTTTTCATGTAGTCCAGGGAGGTACGTCTCAGGTCATTCACACCAGCAAGGACAATGACTGAGTCATATTTGTACTTGCCCTGGAGTGACCTGAGTGCTTGTGTTATGTGGCGGATCCTAGCGCCCGACAGGCAGCTCACCGTCATCTTCTCTTTGTTCAGCCTGGTGAGCAGGACATCAGTATGCCTGACGATAGAGTCACCTATTACAAGTGTATCAGGTGTGTTGTTTAGACTTAAGGGCTGTAACTGTTCGGCACACTGGCTTTGTGATCTAAGTGTTGCACGCGTTTTGTTTTGGGGTAGCGGATGCTTGGGTGTCTGCTTTGGAGGTCTCTGCTGCTTAGGCAGATTTTTATTTAGAGCCTCCCAGTATGATTTTGTGTGTTTATGTGTTTGGTTTGCTGTCGTGGTAAGTCTATGTGAGACTGGAATTGTAGTGAGTGTGGTTTCCTTCTCCTCCTGACTGGTTACGCCAGTACTGAGTTGAGAGAGCTTAGCCTCCAGTTTGGCTATATGGTTGCATCTCTCACATGAGTTGGAATTTGTTGGGAGGAGGAGAGGGTTGTCTGTGTACATGAGGCAGTTGTAACATTGCCTCAAGATTCCCAGATTCACTAGCTGGACCGGAGAGGAGATTGACAACTGACCCTTAGACATGCTAGAATAGTATTGGGAATTCCTTTATAATTGAAAAAAAAGGCCAATGGGGAACAAGGTACTCAAGGGGAGTTTGTAAGGGTGTAGTTCTTTTAATTTTTTTGTGCTGACTTATATAATTGCTTTAGTGAGCAAGTGCCAGGCTTTAGAGTAGGAATAGAGTGTTTATTATGAGAACTAGATCAGTTCTAAGGGAAAAAGTGAAGAGCAGACTTTGTGGAGCCGAGAAAGGTTCAAACCCAATTAAGCGGTGCTGCCTGATGCTGCGTTATGCGCAAAGCCATGCTAAAGCGGGTTTTATACAGGGGGACTTGAAAGAGCTAGAAATTGGCTCAAAACGGCCAATAGACTACCAGATTCTTGTGCTGGGAACACTCCTCCAGGGATAGATAGGCTGCTCTAAGCTCCCCACTGCCACTGGTGAACAAAGAAGTCTCCCTTTATCCAAGAAAGGAAATGGGCAACACAGGAACTTTCCAAAAGTACAGAATACAGCAAAGCCTGTATATGGACTACTCTAGGTCAGGAAAGGCGAGAAACAAGGATAATTTTTTTTGTTTTTTTTTTCTTTTTTTGCAGCAAACAGCAGGAAAATGCAATAAATATGTAACATAGGCTAGCACACTTGAGTGTGTAGCCTCAACAGGTAAATGCAACAAACAGGACAAACTTTAAATTACAAGCGCAAAAGCGCGCTAAAGCTGGCTTTAAAGCATGGGGTTAGAAAGAGATAGGAAATGGCCCACAATGGCCAATAAGCTACAAGTCACTAGGCTGGAACCACTCCTCAAGGGACAGATAGGCTGCTCAGAGCTCCCCACTCTCACTGGTGAACAAAGAAGCTTCCTCCTATCCAAATAAGGATATGGGCAACACAGGAACTATGACACAGCCCAGAGATCAGCAATACCTGAAGACTGGACTATTCTAGTTCAGTAAAGGTGGGAAAGAAGGATTTTTTTTTTTAAAGTAGCAGAAATCAGGTACATAAACACAGTAAATGCTTTAATTCGGCTAGTGCACTTGAGTGTGTAGCCTACCAGTTGCCTGTATCACTCTGCAGGACACCACGAGGAGCTGTGCAGAGCTGTATACAATAACAAACTTTTTAAATCACAGATTCGCTAAAAAAAAAAAAAAAAACTGGCGTTTTAGGCAGATTTAGTTAAGACAGCAAGAAAAGCAGAAAACTGATACTTAATCACTCCAAAGTCACTCTTTTTGTCTCTCTGCTGCTTTAGACTCTGCAGAACACCTTGAAGGCACTTGCTGAGTGGAATACAAGCAAAAAAACTGTGCAAATGAGGTTTTTATAGCAGGGAAGTGAAAGAGATAGAAATTATCCCAAAATGGCCAATAAACTACTAACCTCTGGGCTGAAACCACTCCTCCAGGGACAGATAGGCTGCGCAAAGCTCCCCTCTCTCACAGGTGAACAGAGAAACTTCCTTCTATCCAAGTAAGGTAATGGCAACACAGAAACTCGTAACACAGCCCTGGATTCAGCAATAACCTGAAAACTGGACTATACTAGTTCAGAAAGGTGGGAAACAAGTATATCATTTTTTTTTCAGAAAATAGAGCAGATACAATCAAAATTAGCCCAAAAAGGCCAAAAAACTACCAACTTCTGGGCTGAAACCACTCCTTCAGGGACATATAGCCTGCTCAAAGCTCCCCTCTCTCACAGGTGAACAGAGAAACTTCCTTCTATCCAAGTAAGGTATGGCAACTCAGAAACTTGTAACATAACCCTGGATTCAGCAATAACATGAAAACTGGACTATACTAGTTCAGAAAGGCGAGAAAGAAGTATATATATATATATATATATATATATATATATATATATATATATATATATATATATATATATATATATATATATCTATACATATATATATATATATATTTTTTCCAGAAAACAGAGCAGATACAATCAAAACAACACTTTACCCAATTGACCAATTAAAAAGCTTAAAACTGAGCTTTGTTCCAGCAGTCTTCAATCAGACAAGTTCTAACTGCACAGTCCTGCCACTAGGGTACAGAGAAACCTTCTCCAAAAAAGACGGCCTGGGTCAGTGCACAATTCATACAAACAAAGCTAGATCCAGCCAGCCTGAATCTAGTCTATGCTACAGCAAACAAGGCGTACTGATTTCAGGAAGAAACAGTTCAAGGAAGCATGCCCAATAAGCCTTTAACCAGAAATTCCCAGTTCAGAAGGGCAGAATCTAGCCTCTCCTCCCACAAGAGTGCAGACCACAAACCTTCTTAATGTAAAATAACTGGCCTGAAGCCCAAGTCCTTAACCTAAAACTAATACACTTTTAGAATAACAGACACTGAGCCTTCAATCAGCAGTTCCCAACTTAGAAGGATGTATGCTACCTGTCCTGCCACAATAGTGCAGACCACAAACCTTCCTAATGTAAAACAACTGGTTTGAAGCCCAAGTGCTTAAACCAAGGGCCTTAGAATAACAGTTACAATTTAATCAGGCTACTAACAAGCAGCAATAAAGGCAGCAGAATAAATTTAAGTGAGTACTTTTAAAAGAGGCAAAAGCAAAATAAGGTAATAAAGTAGGAAGAAACACAAATACTGTAAGGCAGATAAAGTGCATAAATTTTTTTTTTTTTTGAGATGGAGGAAACAGAGCAGATTAAGATACTATAGGGGAATGCCCTTCCCAAGTGCTCTCTCTGTACACTGCAGAGGAGATGGGACTGGTAAGAGTATCCAAAATCAAAATATGATCTCACTGTACTCAGCTGAGTGAGCGAATGAGATGGGTCCAGGAGGAGTGTGCAAAAAGAGATTTACAGCAGGGGTGGGCAATTCCAAAGCCACCAAGATTAACACCACAACAGGAAACAGGGAGGGTGGGTGGAGAACTATTGCAGAGATTCAGAGACAGACACAATATTTACTGAATCCAAGACACACAATATTTACTCACTCAAATCTTAAATAAGTGCAGAAAATATACTTAAATCAGCTTATGTCCAGTTGATATATGCAGACAAGTCTCAGTAGCCAGCAACTCGATTTAAAATGATTACTAGAAATGTAAGCAACACAGATTTTAATGCTAGCAGAAACCCCCAAGCTAAGTAACACTAACAAAGGAATATCAAAGCAGTCTAACAGCTTTCAGTGAGCTCAGATGGCTAACTGCAGAGATTCAGAGACACACACAATATTTACTGAATCCAAGACACACAATATTTACTCACTCAAATCTTAAATAAGTGCAGAAAATATACTTAAATCAGCTTATGTCCAGTTAATATATGCAGACAAGTCTCAGTAGCCAACAACTCGATTTAAAATGATTACTAGAAAGGATCAAATTAATTTAAGGATCAATAAACTGGTAAACATATGCTGCTAATGTTGTGTAAGCTTAAAGATTACTGGACTTAGTACATGGTATCTCCCTAAAACAAATAAAATCAGAACACTATGGAGCAGAATCTTGCAGACCTCATCCTTACCAACAAACCTTGGGCTTAAACTATGAACTTTGGCCAGCTAAGACCTGCATGCAATCAACTGAATGTATAAGTGAAGTTAAGTAAATCTTTATCTGCACTTTTTTCAAATAATACACGTTTTAAATTAATTTGTGTTGCATTGAGCAATATCTAGCTAGAAGTTGTGACTCTGTTTTTTCAGTTAAGGCGTGTTAAAAAACCTGCATAGCCAGTGATAAGTGAGGGTAGTTCACTTCATTTTTATTCAGTTTCTGTCTTATATAAGTGGTACAGTGAATTATTTTCTGCTTAAACTGTGAGCTTTGGCCAGCTAAGACCTGCATGCAATCAACTGAATGTATAAGTTAAGTAAATCTTTATCTGCACTTTTTTCAAATAATACATGATTTAAATTAATTTGTTTGTGTTGCATTGAGCAATATCTAGCTGGAAGTTGTGACTCTGTTTTTTCAGTTAAGGCTTGATAAAAAACCTGCATAGCCAGTGATAAGTGGGGGGTAGTTCATTTCATTGTTATTCAATTTTTGTCTTATATAAGTGGTACATTGAATTATTTTCTGCTTAAACTGTGAGCTTTGGCCAGCTAAGAACTGCATGCAATCAACTGAACGTATAAGTGAAGTTAAGTAAATCTTTATCTGCACTTTTTTCAAATAATACACAATTTAAATTAATTTGTTTGTGTTGCATTGAGCAATATCTAGCTGGAAGTTGTGACTGTTTTTTCAGTATATCCCTACCCACCCTCCCTGTTTTTGTTTTGGTGTTAATCTTGGTGGCTTTGAAACTGCCTGCCCCTCTTGTAAATTTGCACTTGGATACTCCTCCTGGGCCCATCTCATTTGCTCACTCAAAAAAAAAAATGTTCTTTTTATCTGTTTTTACTGTATTTGTGTTTCTTCCTACTTTATTTTGCTTTTGCATCATCTTAAAAGTACTCAATTGTATTTATTACTGCTTGGTGTAACTCATTCTAAGACCTTTAGTTTAAGCACTTGGGTTTCAGAACAGTTGTTTTACATTAAGAAGGTTTGTGATCTGCACTGTAGTGGCAGAAAAGGTAGCTTACATCCTTCAAAGTTGGGAAATGCTGATTGAGGGCTCAGTGTCTGTTATTCTAAAAGTGTATTAGTTCTGGTTTAAGCACTTGGGCTTCAGGCCAGTTATTTTACATTAAGAGCGTTTGTGGTCTGCACTCTTGTAGGAGGAGAGGCTGGACTCTGCCCTTCTGAGCTGGGAATTTCTGGTTAAAGGCTTACAGTGCCTGCATACTTGAACTGTTTCTTACTGAAATTGGTACACCTTCTTTGCTGTAGCATAGACTAGATCCAGGTCTCCTGAATCTAGCTTTGTTTGTATAACTAGAGCACTAATCCAGGCATTCTTTTAAGTATTCAGTTGTACTTATTACTGCTTGGTAGTAACTTAATTAAAGTGTAGCTATCATTCTAAGTCTTTTGGATTAAGCACTTGGGCTTCAGACCAGTTGTTTTACATTAGGAAGCTTTGTGGCCTGCACTGTGGTGGCAGGACAGGTAGCTTACATCCTTCGAAGTTGGGAACTGCTGACTGAGGGCTCGGTGTCCGTTATTCTAAAAGTGTATTAGTTCTGGTTTTAGCACTTGGGCTTCAGGCCAGTTATTTTACATTAAGAATGTTCGTGGTCTGCACTCTTGTGGGAGGAGAGGCTGGACTCTGCCCTACTGAGCTGGGAATTTCTGGTTAAAAGCTTACAGTGCCTGCATACTTTAACTGTTTCTTACTGAAATTGGTACACCTTGTTTGCTGTAGCATAGACTAGATACAGGCCTGCTGAATCTAGCTTTGTTTGTATGCTTGTTGTTTGTTTGCTTGTTATTTCCCTGAAATGCTAATTCCACCTAAAACGTGGCTTTTTAGCGCTTCTGTGGATCCCTAGTGATATCTACACTGCTTACTGTACTTATTTCCTTGTTTCACTTGATAAAAAGTTACTGTTTGTTGTTTTTGCATTTAAGTTACCTGTAACACAGATGCAGGCTACACACTCAAGTGTGCTAGCCTCCTCTGTGTATTTAAAGTAATTTAAGCTCTGCATTTCTGTTTCTAAAAAAAAGAAAAAAAAAAACAACAAAAAAATTCCTTGTTTTCCGCCTTTTTGAACTAGTCTAGTCCAGCTTTCAGGCTTTGCTGAATCCAGGACTGTGGTAAAGGTTCCTGTGTTGCCCATATCATACTTGGATAGTTAGGTGGCTTCCTTGTTCACTGTAAGAGAGGGAACTCTGAGCAGCCTATCTGTCCCTGTAGGTGTGGTCCCAACCCAGCAACTTGTAGCTCATTGGCCATTTTGGGCTAATTTCTATCCTTTTTGATCTCCCTGGTATAAAAACCGCTTAGTGCAGTTTTCACTTGTATACAGCTCATCAAGCTCCTCGTGGTACCCTGCAGAGACCTACAAGCGGCTAAGAGACAAAAGAGAGACTTTGGACTTGATTAAGTATTGTTTTTGCTTGTTGTTTCCCTGAAACACTAATTCTACCTAAAACGCGTCTTTTCAGTGCTTCTGTGGATCCCTAGTGATATCTGCATTGCTTACTGTACTTATTTCTTTGTTGCACTTGAAAAAGTTGCTGTTTGTCATTTTTGCATTTAAGTTACCTGTAACACAATTGCAGGCTACACACTCAAGTGCGCTAGCCTCCTCTGTGTATTTAAAGTAATTTAAGCTCTGCATTTCTGTTGTTTCTGAAAAAAAAAAACACAACAAAATTCCTTGTTTTCCTGCCTTTCTGAACTAGTCTAGTCCAGTTTTCAGGCTTTGCTGAATCCAGGACTGTGGTAAAGGTTCCTGTGTTGCCCATATCATACTTGGATAATTAGGTGGCTTCCTTGTTCACTGTGAGAGAGGGAACTCTGAGCAGCCTATCTGTCCCTGTAGGAGTGGTCCCAGCCCAGCAACTTGTAGCTCATTGGCCATTTTGGGCTAATTTCTATCCTTTTTGATCTCCCTGGTATAAAAACCGCTTAGCGTGGTTTTGCACGGGTTTGCGCACTGCACAGCACTGTTTAGCTGCGGTTAAACTATTCCAGGCTCCACAAAGTCTGCACTTCACTTTTTCCCTTGAAACTTGAAACACTTCAACCCAGCACTAGAAATAAGGCAATTTAAGACCAGCACTTACTAAAACTCACTAAAACTAGCACTAGCTTACAGCTTGCACATCAGCCCTATACTCAGGAAGTATAAGGCTCTTTACTCATCCAATCAGCAATACAGTCCCAACCATCTATTCAGGCATGTTCAAGGGACAGCTTCAGGTGTTCTCTATGGTCCAGCTGGTAAATCTGGGCATCCTGAGGCAATGGTACAATTGCCTCATGTACACAGACAACCCCCTCCTCCTCCCAACCAACATAAACATATGTGAGAGATGCAGCTACACAGCCAAACTTGAGGCTAAACTCTCTCAACCCACGACTGGGTCAACCAGTCACAAGGAGAAGGGCAACACTAGCACCACATTACCAGACTCACATAGACCAGCCATAGCTGCACCAGAAAACAACTCTTGGAAAAATGCAAAAACATACTCGGAGGCTCTAAATAAGAACCTGCCTAAACAACAGTGACCTTCTAAGCACACACCCAAGCAACCCCCATCCCACAACAGAAACCAGGTAACACATACGTCACAACGTCAGTGTGCTAAGCAAAAACAGCCCCTAAGGCTAAATAACACACCTAACACGCTATTAATTGGCGATTCTATCATCAGGCACACAGACGTCCCACTCACTAGACTGAACAAGGAGAAGGTTACTGTAAGCTGCCTGTCAGGTGCCAGAATCCGCCACATAACACATGCACTCAGGTCACTCCACAACAAGTACAAATATGACTCTGTCATTGTACATGTTGGTGTAAATGACCTGAGATGTACCTCCCTGGACTACATGAAAAGAGACATGGAGGAGCTCTCTGACCATGTAGCCCAGGCTGGTATGACTCTGACTCTGAGTAGCATCCTGCCCTCACCCAAAATGATGCCAGCATACGAAGAAAAAAATGATCAGTTTCAACAATTGGTTAAATTACTGGTGTCATTCAAAGGGAATCCAGTACTTGACAGCCTGGGACGACATGCTTGACAAGCCACGTTGCTTTGCCAGAGACGGCTTGCACCTGTCGCCCTTGAGCTTTTGAATACTGGCCAAGACTCTTGCCGCCGCAATACTGCCTTTTTTAGGCAAGGCTCAAAAGACAAACCATTCCCCATAAACAACAATAATAAACAAAAACTGAGGGTAATGCTGCTCAACACCAGAAGTCTAAACCTCAAAATGCACTCACTCAAGGCTCTCCTTAGTATGGAAGAAATCGACGTATGTGCAGTGACAGAAACCTGGCTCAAGGCTCCAGAGAGCACCCCAGCACTACCAGGTTAAAACTCCTACCATACCTTTAGGTCCCAAAACCAGGACCGGAACACAAAAGGAGGGGGTGTGTCCATATTCATCAAGAACACCTACACCTCCAGGTTAGTAGCATAGCACGTGGAATCTGAGACCATCCAAGTGCAATTGATAGCGGGTAAAATGACTATTCAATTTATAGCTTGCTACAGATCTCCCACCTTGTCTCAGGACCCTCACTCAGCATTCCTGAGAACATTAGAAAGTATGAAGATTCTACCCAACACCATGCTACTGGGTGACTTCAACTATCCAAACATTGACTGGGAAAACTACTCAAGCTCAAATGCCCTAGCCCAATGCTTCCTTGAGTTTATAAACTCAACTGCCCTTGAACAGCTGGTCACCATTCCCACAAGAGGTGACAACATACTGGACCTGGTCATCACCAACACGGAGAACCTATGTTCCACACCTGAGGTAAACTCGTCATTGGTAAGATCAGATCACGAACTAATCGCACTGGACATCCACATCCAGGACCCCCCACCCCCAGTCAAGGAAATCAAGGTAAAAAACTTCTCTAAAGCCAACTTCACACTCCTCAAGACCAAGGTGGGAACTTTCAAAGCTCCCAATCAAATGGAAAATAATGACCCAACGGCAGAATCCTTTACAAGTGCATTCTATGAGCACCTTCAAGAATGCATGGACCGAGCCATCCCAAGTAAAACCAAGACCAACTCCTGAAAAAAGAGGAAGCCAGTCTGGTGGACCCTGGCCATAAATAAACTTTACAACAGAAGGAGGAAACTCCTGCAAGATAGAACAAAATCCCAAAATAAGAAGGCATCTCTGATTAACATCAGTAAAAAACTGCGCTCCCTCATTAAATCATCCAAGGCCAACTTCGAAAGAAAAATAGCCAATGACTCTAAGGATAACCACAAGGCCTTCTTTAACTATGTCAAGAGTCTAGGGGCAAACTCTCAGATATGTTCCGAGCTAGTGCATAATGGCCATAAATACACTGAACCAATTGACATTGCCAACATCCTGGCTGACAAGTTCAGTGCAAACTTCACTCCCCCCCTCACCACCAAAGGGGCTAGCACCCATCCCAGAAGTATGTGGTGCTCCAGATATCTCAGACACACAAGTAAAGACAGCCCTTGCAAAGGCCAAAAACACAGCATCAATGGGACCAGATGCTATCCCAGGTTGTGTCTTACACGAGTTTCAAAATGAACTAACCCCCCCATCTCAAATCACTATCCAAACTCAGCCTCTCTACAGTCTATGTACCCAAAGAATGGCGTACAGCAACAGTCGTACCACACCACAAAGGTGGTGCCACAACTGACCCTGGGAACTATCACCCTATAAGCTTGACTACTTTGGTCTGCAAAGCCATGGAATGCATTATCATGGAGCTCATTAACAGGGACATTGGGAACCTCCAGACACTGGACCCCACCCAGTTCGGCTTTGTTAAAGGCAGATCCTGCCTCCTGAACTTGGTCAACTTCTTCAAAACAGTCACCAAGGCCATAGATGAAGGGAAGGTGGTCCACATAGCATATCTGGACCTCGCTAAGGCATTCAACACCATCCCACACTCAGGAATCATAGACAAACTCACCAGCTTAAATATCAACCCCCATGTCACGAGATGGGTTGCCAATTGGCTCTCAGAGAGAACCCACACAGTAAGAGTGGCAGGCGCCATGTCTGACTCTAAACAAGTCACAAGCGGAGTCCCCACAGGGCTCAGTCCTGGGACCCCTCCTTTTCGGTATATATTTCTCTGAAGTACAGGCAAAGGCAGAGGGACTGTGGCTAACCAAGTTCACAGATGACTGTAAATTGGGTGCAATAATTGACTCTGCAGCTGACACAGACATCCTGGAAACGGGTCTCACAGAGACAAACACCTGGTGTCAAAGTCACGGCCTCAAGCTAAATGCCAAAAAATGCATAGCAATCCCATCTGGGAAAAACAAAGTACCTACAGACTACCACATAGATGGGAATCCACTAAGTACAGAAGAAGTAATTAGGGACCTGGGTACCCAAGTAGATAGCATGCTCTCCTTTGATATCCACATAGCCAAAATGGTCAGGAAATCCTTCTATGTGGCACACCTGATCACAAAGGGTTTCTCATCCATATCCAAGGAGGTGGTTGTGCCCCTTTATTCCTCACTCATTAGATCCATAATAGAGTACAATGCCCCATTTGGGATGTACCTCACTAGACACCTGCAACAACTAGAAAGACCACAGAAGTACCTCACTAAGAGAATTAAGGGCCTTAAACAATTACCCTATGAAGCACGACTGAAAAAGCTCCAGCTCTTCTCAGTCACTTACCGTCTGCTCAGAGATGACCTATGCCTGACCTATAGGGCCATGTCAAATTATGAACTAATGGACATGCTTCACCTCAAAAAAACGAGATCCCTCAGAACCACTCGTTCTAGCAACTTGAACCTATGTACAGCAATAAACAGGACATGCTGGAGGGATAGATTCCTGTCCCAGCAACTCCCCTCACTCTGGAATAGAATCCCAATCCATATTCAACAAAGCTCCTCTCTGACCCTCTTCAAGAGAAATCTTGATGAGTGGATGGGTAATCGTAAGTTCTACCCTGGGATCACTTCAGGAGCCCTGTTGACAGAGGCCCAGGTTACTAATCTAATGGGGAGGTGAAAGTCATCACTCTGTGGCTAGGCTTATAAATGTCCATGGGCAGATAGCCTAGTACTTACCTATAAACCTATTTACCACTCCTAAAGTATAAATATCCTTAGGTAAATCCAGCTATAAAAAAGTGACCTTCTTTTTTAAAGTTCCATACACTAAGCCAGAGAACAAACCAGAAATTAAGGATTTGAAACAAACAAATTTGTTTTATAATGAGCTCTCAGAATTTACTTACAAAGTCACCAGTCCCCATGAAGTTGCCATTAATATTTACACAGCAAAGGTATTACTTTACTTGGAAGGGAGCATAAATTAGGCATCTTCTACTAAAACCAAATATAAACAGAAACTCAAAAACAAACCACCTTTGTGGATCACCAATATAAATAAGCCCTATAACAAAAGAAAAAAAACTTTTAAAGACTATAGTAAATCTCAAACTACCTACATTAAAATCTGTATCAAATTCATCTGCAAAGAACAAAAAGCAACCATCAGGAAGGACAAAGCGTAACACAAACAAAAATTTGCATATGAAGGCACGGATAATGATAAATCATTCTTTAATTACATCATAAAATTAAAAAGCAGCACTCATCAGTGTTCAGAATTAATCTAAAATGGTATCATTCACTCTTCAATAGAGTGAGGGATACATTGATATATTAAAAGTATATCTGTACTCTGCCTCAAAGTTAGTTCACTGGGTAAGGGTGAATACAAAAGTTAGAAATTAATTATATCTGTATACTGCACCAATATTAGTGCCGCTTCCATCAGGGGATTTATATCGATACCCTACCTCATCATTACTGTCTCCACAGAGGAGGGAGAAGAGATTGCAGTAGGGGAAGATATTGAGTGTTACACATCCTGACTTCCTGTTTCCTGTCCAGGCATGGAGGCAGCCAGGAGGAACAGATGAAACATGGCTGCTGAGAGACAAGACAATTTGAAAGTTAAATGTATTGAAAATGAAGAAAAATAGTAGAATCACTACCAGAATTGTTTTCGGGCAATGTGGGAGCAGGGAAAATGTTGTCTGCTGATGGCGAGGAAATTAGGAATGAGATGGAGCTAAATGTAGTGGTGGAGATGGATTCAAAAGAAAATTTCCAGAAAAACTTGTTTGAAATGACAGAAATGGTGGAAAATGTTTATTTCACTCCTCCAGTCAAGAGGGTTGCGGGATGAGTATCTGGAGGAGCTAGTTAACCAGAGTGAGACAGAAAGTGGAACTGCTATATCCTGAAGTGACATCATGGAAAAAAAAAGAGAAGGAAAAAGAGACAGAGAGGGTTCCAGAAAAAAAGTCCTCTGCTCAAACGGTGGAAGAATGAGCTAAGTAGAAGACAGAGATGAAGAAAATAAACAAAAAAAATATGCTGTACATGTGAGCAGTAAAAAAGAAAAAGGCCTGTACAGATATGAGGTATGAGACAATGTTATTGCCTGTCTGGGAGTAAAAGCTGAAGAAGTAAGACATCATTTTGCATTTTGATTTACAAATAAACTTTTTGTGACTTTTTTCTGAAACTGGTCGGGCTACAGAAAACGTTTTGGGGGCCTATAAATAAAGCAGACTTTTCCATGGTCCGAATATGTTGCAAAAGCCTTTTTCAGGCAAAAAAATGAATCTTGATTCAGTTTAGAACTGAACTGTGAGCAAAAGAACTGAAAGCATTTTTTTTTACAATATGTAAAGAAGTGGTGGACACTATTAAAATCTATGATTAAAGAGGATTATGGACTGGGGGTATAGAATGTAGAATAATTTTAAAGATGGAAAATGACAATGTGATACACATACCTAGTATTGTTAATGTGCATGGCAAGAGAGGTTTTCTGAGGTACAGATGATAACCAAATACTTGTCATTTTTGTGGAAAAAGTGATAATTTAATTAATGAATGTGACAAAAAAGATGTTATTTATGTGGTCATACAGGTCATAATTCAAAGAAATGTGAAGTGAAATGTAAGAAATGTGGTAATACAGGACATCCATGGTTAAAATATGAGGTAGAATTACAAGAAAATGAAAATGAAATTATACAAGAAAAAAGTTACAAAAGAATGCTATACAAGAACACACAACACAACAAGAAAAAAGCATAGAAATGATATTTAAATTTAGAGGGAAAGACAAAAAGAAGAAAGAAAAACAGATGAAACAAGTGAAGAAGGGTTTGAGTGGCATATAGTAAAATGCAAAAAAAATTCAGTAGGAAAGAGACTTAATGAAAGAAAAAGAAAATTTAAAACTATAATGGTAAGAGAGAATAAGAAAGGTAAGGGATAAAAAGATTATTCTAATAACTGTTCTATAAAACGAAAATATTAGTTTTGAACTTGAGCAGTATGAAGAATATTAAGAGAAGAATTAGTAGTTTACAATGGTGTACTGCAGTAGATGCTCAAATAATAGTGTTAGAAGGCATTAGAATGCCAACAGAAGAAGGAAGGGTGCAAACAAAAACACTTTGGAATGGTACTGTTGTTTGAAATATAGGCAAATAAACATGTTCAATATATGTATACTATGCTAAGAAAATATAAAAATATTAGATATTACAATGGTAGAACTGGGCCAAATAAAATTAGTAGATATAAGATGGAAAAATTATCCCCAGGATTCAGCAAGCTCTGCATGGCGTGCAGGAACAGTGCAAGAGCTGCTGCACGCAATATGGCCAATGAGCGATCCAGGAACAAGCCCCCCCCCCCAGACGTCCATGAGCACTCCTACACTAGTCCAGCATGGACACAGCTCCTGTATGCTAATTATCCCATTTTCAGGTGAAAAATATGCAAATGAGGTGAATTAGCAATCCAGGAAGCAGGCAGGTATCTGTGCAGGAATAGTGTAACCTGCAGAAATGTATTTGGCTACTAACCGAATACATTTCTGCAAATTACAAAACAGAGGCATGACAGCTCCAAAGAAAGCATGTATTCAATGTAGTAGGCATGCCAATGGCCAAATATATGGCCAATGGCATGGGAAATAGTTGCAAAATTATAAAAAGTAACTTTATTTTTTTTTTGGTCGATTTCAGCCGTTTAAGCATAAGGCAGCGGTGTAAATAAGCTTTTAAACCAAAATCAGCATTCTGCCATAATAGTCAATGGCATGCATAAGACAACAATACATGGAATAGTGTTTGTTAAGGGGGAAGGCTGAGGTTCAGTTTTGTAACCATGCATTGGCAGTCAATTTTATGCAAATGAGGGGATTGATACTGAATCACAGATTTCCCCTCAGTGTTAGCTTGCACCCAACCATGTAGGTGCAGCAACACCATGGTATAAGCATAAAAGGCAGATGACCTCATAAGGGGGAGTGTCATGCATGCTGTAAGCTTACTGGAGCTCTGTGGCCCATGTTTGCCCTTAGCTAAGGAAGGTGGGTGTATCTGAGGCTGCCTAGCAGAATTTACATTGCCTAAATGGGTGTGTGCGCTGTGCACCAGATTTAAAAAAAAAAAAAAAAAAAAAAAAAAACGGAAATAGCGGCTCTGTTCACATCTGAGCACTGGGTATGCATATCACACCTCAGGGCTTAAACAGGAAGGCAATGGGAAGGGAAAACAGCAGTAGGAAGGCAGTCAAGAAGAACTAGCACAGCTGGCAGCTGAAATGTATCAGAATCAGCCAATTACACAGGCAGCAGCCCAGCCCAGCACACTACTATAAACTATAAAAACACATTTCACTCTGTCTTTCCCACAGACTCTACATCACCAGTGTACACAGACAGGGAAATTTTACCTGAAAAAACTAACAAAATGATAGGGGCTACTGTCGCTCTCATACATCAATATGTGGAAGAGGCTGAGGGTGGTGAGGATGAGAATGCTGATAACCAATCCACAGTGAGGAGAAGGAGAAGAGTGTACAGACCCAGGGTAACCTACCAGGGTCTACATGAGCTGGAGATAGTGGAGCGCTACTGGGTGGACAGGGACTTCCTACAGAAAATTGTTGAGCTGTGCAGGCCACGCCTCACACACAGAACCAACAGAGGGGAACCCATCCAAGTGGATACCAAGGTATGTGTAGGCTGAAGAATACTAGCCACAGGTACCTTCCAAAGGGCAACTGGGGATATCATGGGGATCTCACAGGCATCAGCCATCCATGGTACTCCACCAGTTTCTGGATGCCATGTCAGCACATGCCAGTGAGCACATATATTTCCTCAACACCTATGAGGTGTTGACCAGCAATGTGCATCTCTTCCACCAAATAGCAGAATACCCTGAGGTAGTGGGTGCTATAGACTGCACGCACATACACATCAAAGCACCACCTGGCAAGCGGGGTAGGGTCTACATAAACCACAAGGGCTGCCCACTGCATTATAATGAATGTGTGTGCTGGCAGCACTGGAAACTATCACGACTCCCATATCTGGCATATGACACAGCTGTACCAGAGATTTGCCAGTGGCAGCATCCCATATGGCCATCTAGTAGGGGATGCTGGTTATGCACTGGAGCCGTGGCTGATGACTCCCATCAGAAATGCACACACACCCGAATAAGAACTCCATAATGAGGCACATTCACAAACCAGAATCATAATAGAGTGTGTGTTTGGGATGCTCAAGTCACGGTTCCGGTGCCTGGACATATCCGGTGGAGCATTGCAGTACTCTTCAGCTACATGTACACACATTTTCATTGTATGTGCCATGCTACACAGTATGATCCTGCAGAAACAGATGCAGCAGGAACAGCATGGGGCAGGGCCACACAGCCCCCCACCATTGCCAAGGCCAGCACAGTCACAGAGTGACTCAGAGGAAGAACAACCTGAGCCTGCCCATATAGGCAGAAGGAGGCATGCCCAGTATGCCCAAGCTTTGGCAAAGAGGCAATGCATAGCACATACACTGACACGGTAGGAACCTAGGGAATGACACCTCTCTCTGACTCGCACATACAGTAAAAGGGATGCCAAACATGACACTACCTGTGCTTTACCATGTATAGGGAAGTGTACTATATGCATCTGACATAGTCAGCCCTCCAGCACCATCCTCAATACTAGTACAGCCACAAGGTAAGTCACTCTTCCTATAAATTGATGAATGGAGTAGTATGTTCAGCTAGTTGTATCTGTGGTATGGATGTGAGCATGCAAGGGAATCGGGTGGCTGAATGGGATGGCAGCAGATAGTGGACACCTATATAGGCAGCAGGAAATCCTTAACAAATACTGGTGTCAACAAAGTAGGCAATACTAGACAAGGTGACAAATCCCACTGCAGTACATGTGGTGGCCCAAATGTGTGCCCAAAGGACACGCACATGCATGTCAGTGAGGCTCACATACTCAACAACAGTCTCAGCCAGCAGGACAGGTTTAGATGACCATAAAGAAAGGCTGTGCTAAGGCCTCCAACTGATGTCAATGGATTACAGCCCCCCTCCAGACCTACACATTCAGACTACAACAGGTCAGGCAGTTGTATGTTAGTTCTGAAGGGTAAGAGGTTTGAAACTGAAATGTAGGTCAATAAAACATAAGATCTGTACTCTACTGATATGCCTCTAGTCTGCATGATAGGTCAGAATGCAAAAACAAAATGGAAGCTAAGGGATTACCTGAAATACCAGTACAGTCATAGTAAATGTTTACAGTTGTCAGGTGTGCCCCCCCAATCCTATATAGAAATGCAGTAACATGTACATGTGGGTTTAATAACAGTGGAGCGCAGATTAGCTGAGCTGGCCCAATTTACAGGATAGATTGGTGTGTGTGTACAATATGCAGGGCTCTGTGTGTTAGGTTGTTGTGTGTTGTATATTGTGTGGAAGTGGTCAGTATGTAGGCATGCAGGGTTGTGTCCTGGTGGCCTATGGCCAGTACTGTTGATGACAGGGCCATGTTCTGACAACTGCAGTGCCAACCACAAAGCATACCAGCAAGACCCAATTCAGCAGTCATCCATACTCATTGTTCAGATGTCAATATCTGTCACCATCTGAAATGCTTGGGATAGCATGAACCATGCATTCTTGTAGGTGCCCATAGAGTGCATTAGTGAAGGATTTTGCAGCTTGGGCAGCATTATCCTTTAGCATGGGGGCTTTGAAACTTTCCACCTCGATCTTAAGTAATGTGAAGTTTGCTTTTGAAAAGTTTTTCACGGTGGTTTCATTGACTGGGGGTGGGGGGTGGAATGTGAATATCCAGAGTGATTAGTTTATGGTCAGATCTAACCAGTGAGGGGTTGACCTCTGGTGTGGAACACCAGTTGCCCATGTTGGTGATGACCAGGTCCAATATGTTGTCACCTCTGGTAGGGGTATTGACCAGTTGATCCAGGGCATTTGAGTTTAGAAATTCTAGGAAATGTTGGGCAAGAGAGTTAGTACTTGAGTAGTTCTCCAGTTAATGTTTGGGTAATTGAAATCACCCAATATCAGGGTGTTTGGTAGGACCTTTATGTTTTCCAGTGTTTCCAGAAATGCAGAATGGGGGTCCTGGGACATGGTGGTTGATCTGTAGCAAGCTACAATTTGAATTACAGTTTTGCCTGCTGTTAGTTGCACGTGGATGATCTCTGAAGCATCGTGCTGTGCCACTAACCTGGAGGTGTGGGTATCCTTGATGTATATGGATACACCCTTGCCTTTTGTATTTCGGTCCGCATTTTGTGGCCGAAATGTATGGTATGAGTTGTAGCCTGGTAGTGCTGGGGTGCTCTCTGGAGCCTTAAACCAGGTTTCTGTTACTGCACATATATCAATTTTCTCCATACTGAGGAGTGCCTGAAGTGCGTGCATTTTGAGGTTTAGACTTCTGGCATTGAGTAACATTACCCTCAGTTTTTTGTTACTTGTGCTATTTACGGTGGTGGGTTTGTCTTTTGAGCCTTGCCTACAAAAGGCACTATGGGGGTGGCAAGAGTCTTGGCCAGTATTCGAAAGCCTAAGGGTGACAGGTGCAAGCCATCTCTAGCGAAGCAGAGTGGCATGTCGAGCATGTCATCCCAGGCAGACAGACACTGGATCCCCTTTGAATGACACCAGAAGCTTAGCCAATTATTGAAAGTGATAATATTTCTTTATACCGTGGTGTCATTCTTGGTGAGGGCAAGATGCTACTCAGGGTCAGGGTCATACTGGCCTGGGCTATGTGATCAAAGATCTCTTCCATGTCTCTTATCATGTAGCCCAGGGAGGTACAGCTCAGGTCATTCACACCAACATGGACAATGACAGAGTCATATTTGTACTTGTTCTGGAGTGACCTGAGTTTTTGTGTTATGTGGCGGATCCTGGCTCCCAACAGGCAGCTAACAGTAACCTTCTCCTTGTTCACCGTAGTGAGTAGGACATCGGTGTGCCTGACTATAGAGTCACCTATTACTAGTGTGTTGGGTATGTTATTTTGCCTTAAGGGCTGTGATTGCGTGGCACACTGGTTTTGTGTAGTATGTGGTTCCTGGTTTGTGGGGGGGGGGGTGGAGGTTGCTTGGATGTCTGCTTTGGAGGTTTCTGTTGCTTTAGCAGATTTTTATTTAGAGCCTCCAAATATGTTTTCATGTATTTATGTGTGTTTTTTGCCGGTGCTGGTTTCATAGGTCTATGTGAGACTGATGGTGTGAAGCAAGTAATTCCCTTCCCCTCTTGACTGTCTGATCCAGTCTTGGGTTGAGAGAGCTTAGCCTCCAGTTTGGCTGTATATTTGCATCTCTCGCATGTATTAGTGTTTGGTGGAAGGAGGAGAGGGTTGTCTGTGTACATGAGGCAGTTGTAACATTGCCTCAAAATGCCCAGATTCACCAGTTGGATTGGAGAGTACACCAGAAACTGACCTTTGGACATGCCTGGATAGGTACAGTGAACTCTTTTACTGATTGGCTGGTAAGGTTGAATAGAAAGCCTTATCCTTCTCTACAGTATGGAGGGGGTTTAGTGTTAGGGTTTATTAATGCTTGCTGTGAGTTTTGAGCAAGTGCCGGGCTGAGAAGTGAATGGTTTGAGTGCTTAAGTTGAAAGTCTGTCTATTTCCAAGGGAAAAATTGAAGAGTAAACTTTGTGGAGCTGGGAATAGTTACACCCTAGCTAACCGGTGCTGCCTGGTGCACAAAACAGCGCTAAAAATAGAAATTAGCCCAAAATGCCCAATAAACTACTAATTTCTGGGCAGAAACCACTCCTCCAGGGATAGATAGGCTGCTCAAAGCTCCCCTCTCTCACAGGTGAGCAGAGAAACTGCCTTTTTTCCATGTAAGGTATGGGCAAACTCAGAAACTTGTAACACAGCCCTAAATTCAGCACTACCCTGAAAACTGGACTATACTAGCTTAGAAAGGTGGGAAACAATATATTTCTTTTATTTTTGTTTTTGTTTTTTTCAGAAAACAAAGCAGATACAATCAAAAAAACACTTTAAATGCACATAAATGGCTATCACACTTGAGTGTGTAGCCTACAACAGCTAAACAGGTAATTTAAACACAAAAATGACTTTAAGCAAAGCACAAAGTAGTTCCAACAGTAACCAGGTACCTCTGCAAAAACACAAAACCAGTCCAAATAATAAAAAACAAAAATAAAAAATAATAAAAATAGGCAGAGGCAAGGCTCCAGTTTCTTCAGCTCCAACAGTAATCAGGTACTTCTGCAAAAACACAAGACCAGTCCAAATAATAAAAACAGACAGAGGCAAGGCTCCTGTTTCCAACAGTTTATACACCTGAAGAAGCCTTGTGGTGAAAGCGCTTGTGTGTCTTGCAATAAATCAGCTGAAGAAACTGGAGCCTTGCCTCTGCCTGTTTTTATTATTTGGACAAAATGACTTTGTTAAAGTGTAGGCAGTAAAATAAGTACAATATGTAGCTGAAACAAGCTTTTTAAATCACAGAAACTCTAAAAAAAATCTGTGTTTTAGGTGGAATTTGCTAGAGGCAGCAAGAAAATGCAGAAAATTGATACTTAATCACTCCAAAAGTCTATCTTTTGTCTATCTGCTGCTGTAGAACTCTGCAGGGCACCAGGCAGGAGCTTGCTGAGTTGTATAGAAGTACAAAAAAATACTCAAATGCATTTTTTATAGCAGGGAAATGAAAGAGATAGAAATTAGCCCAAAACGGCCAATAAACTATTAATTTCTAGGCTGCAACCACTTCTCCAAGGACAGATAGGCTACTCAAAGCTCCCCCTCTCTCACAGGTTAACAGAGAAACGTCCTTCTATCCAAATAAGGTATGGGCAAGCAAAGAAACTTGTAACATAGCCCTGAATTCAGCACTAACCTGAAAACTGGACTATACTAACTTAGAAAGGCAGGACACAAGTATATTTTTGTATATACAATCAAAAAAACACTTTAAATGCTCAGAAATGGCTACAACACTTGTGTGTACAGCCTACAACAGTTAAACAGGTAATTTAAACACAAAAACAACTTTGTTAAATTACAGGGAGTAAAATAAGTACAATATGTAGCTGAAACAAGCTTTTTAAATCAAAGAAACTCTAAAAAAATGGCATTTTAGGTGAAATTAGCTAGAGGCAGCAAGACAATGCAGAAAAATGATACTTAATCACTCCAAAGTCTTTTGTCTCGCTGCTGCTGTAGAACTCTGCAGGGCACCAGGCAGGAGCTTGCTGAGCTGTATACAAGTAATGTATGGGCAAACACAGAAACTTGTAACACAGCCTGAATTCAGCACTAACCTAAAAACTGTACTATACTAACTTAGAAAGGAAGGAAACAAGTATATTTTTTGTGTTTTTGATTTTTTTCAGAAAATAAAGCAAATACAATAAAAAAATACTTTAAATGCACAGAAATGGCTATCACACTTGAGTGTGTAGCCTACAACAGTTAAACTGGTAACTTAAACACAAAAATGACTTTGTTAAAGTGCAGACAGTAAAATAAGTACAATATGTAGCAGAAGCAAGCTTTTTAAACAACCAAAACTCAGAAAAATGGTGTTTTAGGTGGAATTGGCTAGAGGCTGCAAGAAAATGCAGAAAAAATGATAATCACTCCAAAGTCTCTCTTTTGTCTCTCTGCTGCTGTAGAACTCTGCAGGGCACCAGGCAGGAGCTTGCTGAGCTATATCCAAGGGAAAAATCTCACAAATGCATTTTTTATAGTAGGGAAATGAAAGAGAAATTAGCCCAAAATGGCCAATAAACTATTAATTTCTGGCCTGAAACCACTCCTCTAGGGACAAATAGGCTGCTCAAAGCTCCCCTCTCCCACAGGTAAACAGATAAACTTTTTTCTATCCAAGTAAGGTATGGGCAAACACAGAAACTTGTAATACAGCCCTGAATTCAGCACTAACCCATAACTAATATGGGGATATAAACACTGTACTTAAAAAAAGAAATGAATTTAAGACAGAAAGTGATTATTTTTTTATATCAGAAGGCCTAAAAATTACACAAAAAAGAATTACATTTAATGGGTTTTCTGATCTAGTAGCAATTTGTATAGGAATTCATGAAAAAGAGGAATATATAAAAATAGGAAAATGCAAAACAAGTGCAAATTAAACTGAGTTAAATTCAGGAGAAAGAAAAGAAATTACAGAATTATGGCAACAGCATATCAGTATGAAATATTTTTATGAAACCTGGATAATATGGTGGATTCAGTTAAAAAAATACAGAAAGTATTTTTATAATGAATAGAAAAGAAAAGGAAAAAAGAAAAAAAATGGAATACAAAATATTAAGTAAAATATATTTAAAGAAACAATAGAAGTTTTATGAAAAAGAAAAAAGAACTATACAGAATAAATCAGGATAAGGCTAATAAACTGTTATATAAGCAAAACTATTGCATACAATGAAACAAGAACTAGCACCATACTTATGTAAGATAGTAAAACGAGGAGTGATAATATGAAAACTGAAAAATAAAGGGAAACAAGTTAAAAAGCAAGGAGAAATATATGAAATAATTAAAAGATATGTATTAGATTTATATACTTAAAAGAAGTCAACACACAACACATTTATAATGGTGAAAAATTAAATAAGGAAGATAATGAATATTTAGAGAGAAACATAAATATAAATGAGTTGAATTAGATCTTGAAAAGTATTAACATTAATTCAGCTACAGGTTTGGATGGAACTGAATATAGTATGTAGAAAGAAATGTATGACTGGCAAACATAGTGTTTATAGAAGTAATGAATGAGTGGATAGAATGAGGAATTAGGTATAAAGAAATTTGCATGGGTGTGATAAAATGTATATTAATGAAAGGAGATAAAGATGAAATAAAAAAAATTGGAAACCAATTACACTGAATAACACAGATTATAAAATTTTCATGAGAACAGTAACTGAAAGACTACAATGTAAAATTGATTATGTGATCAGAATTTGTTTGAGAGAAAAGAAAATGGGAGTAAAGATCCACTGTGGATAATAAGGGAAGAAATTGATGATATTATTGATAATAAAAGTGGAAACAAAACTGTGATAGGTGATGTCATGCATATAATAATATTCAGTATAAAACATTATGGGGAATTTTATATATATAGTAATTAAATCAATATATGAAAAAAAATATGTGATATTGAACATAAACCGTTGCATTGGGGACGATTTGAAAATAGAATGTGGTATAAAACAAGGATGTCCTGCAGGCAGTATGATCTTTCCTATAATCATAAACACCATAGTAATGGAAATGAATAAAATGTGATGTATGGTAGGATATAGAATGATGGAGGAGATACAGTTACCAATAATGTACACTTATGCTGATGATGGTGTAGTAATAGCAAAAAAAATAAAGTCTGGATGGAAACAATTAATGAAAACTCAAATACACTGTTGAAGAAAATTGGTTTAAGCATAAATAAAGCAAAAAGCAAAGGATTTGGGTAAGTCAATATTATAGGAGGTCTGGAATATAATGAAAATAGTATAGATATTTATAATGAAAATGATATAGATATTTTAGGAATAGTATTTGGATGGACAAAATACAGACATGAACAATGGGGTAAAGTTATTAAAGGAATCAAAGACATGATCACATTCTAGACGATGCATCAGTTTTCATACAAAAAGAAAGCACATTTAATAAACGCCATAATAATAGGTAAAATAGCTTATATTGCAAATGTTTATATGATGCCAATGAAATATGAAAAAGAAATTATGCAGACAATTTTTTTCATTTATTTGGGGGTCAAGATTGAACCCAGTTAAGAAGAGAATTTTGTATATGAAAGATGAACAAGAGGGATTGGTGCTGATAAATCCAATTGTGCATACAGCCTCTTTAAGAATGTATAAAGTACTAAAAGGGATAATGAAAAATAATATAGATTTGATAGAAACAATAATCTATTGTAAATATAGAGACATTGGGGAAGAAATGGAAATGAAGAAAGAAGTAAAAGTGTTATTAATAAAAAAATGAAATAAATGTACAATAAAATTGTATTGTAGAAATTATAAAAATAATGTGATACAAAAGACTAGACAAGAATGGTATATTAACATTATGATATCCTTTTATTTGCTAGATACATGGAAAGAGAGATAGATAAGAAAAAAGCAATAATGATGAGATACAGAAATTATAAAAGAATTAAAGAATGGAATTATTTTTGTGGAGGTTGTCCATAAGAAAATTACCAGTGGGAGCAATTATGCCATACAAGAGAAAACAGGATAGAATATGTAATAAATGTAAAGAATTGGAAACTACAAAATATGTTTCTTTAAATGTGTGAATTCATAAACTGTGGAAAGAAGTATTCAAACATGATTTGATTAAAAGTTATTTCAATTTTAAAATGGTAAACATGAACATGAAAGAGTATGGATTTTATGGGACAAGATCCAAGAATGAAGCTAAGAAAATGGTCAGAATCATATTTTATGTAACATGGACTAAATAGAATGAAAGACTTAATGAAATGAGATACAATGGAAAATGGAAATTGACAAAAATACTGGAAAAAACATGGTTTTAGTTGTGGGTAAAAGAGTGTTGGGGAATACTTAAAATGTAAATATCAATATATTAAATGATGTTGAAATATGTAAATATTGCAAATATCTAAAAATATGAATTGTATATATGTATACAAATAAAAAAAAAATATCTTTTCAAAAGGTCAGATGGGATCTTTTACATCCACCTAATCTACCTGTCACTCAAGCAGGTTGTACCTTAGTTAATAGTTATAATACAAATGTATCAGTACCCTGAATCATCATTGCTGTCTTTCTGTAAGGGAAGGGACACATATTTAGAATTATGTCTATACCCTGGGGGGCATACCTGCTTATAATATAACTATATCAGAATCCTGCCCCATTATTAGTGTCCCTTCAGAGGAGGTGGATACCTAGATAAAACAGAATTATATCTGTGCCCTGTCCGGTCATTAGTGCCACATTAGTGGTGGGGGAGACGTACATAGTTAGTCCACACCAGCACTGGTGTCCCTTCAGTGGTGTGCATGCGTGTGTGTGTGTGCATATGTGTGTGCATTTGCGTTTTTGTGTGTGTGTGTGTGTGTGTGTGTGTGTGTGTGTGTGTGTGTGTGTGTGTGTGTGTGTGCGTGTGTGTGTGTGTGCATTTGCGTTTTGTGTGTGTGTGTGTGTGTGGGGGGGGTCCTTTAGTTATAATAGAACTGTGTCTGCAGAAGTACACCTTAAAGCCCGTGATAGGGACTAAATTGAGAAATGTCTATGGCAGTGGCCCTAAACATAATCATGCAACTGATATCACCCGCACTATTGAATTAAAAAAATCTTTTCTATATTGCCTATTTTGAGGTAGCTTTCTGGCACTGACACAGTAGAAGGGAAACTAAACAAATGTCAAAACCACAGAGGTATACCACTTAATTGCAATGTGATGTGGATTATCACTGAATACAGTTTTTCATCTACTGGCTAACAATATTGCCATATTGATGTTAGCACTATTGCTTCATTCTACATTTCTCAAAGGACTTCTCTGTGAACATGTCAGTCAATATAAGCATCCCCCAAAGTAATACTTGCTCTATACTCATGGCAGCAAGAAGGTATGATTTCTTGGAATTGCATGTAACTGGGACCCAGCCCACAAAGCCTTTAACACTTCTTAAATTTGCACATTTTAATGAGGAGCTGTACATGCCTACTTTTGGAATCACCTTTATGAATATCAGCCACAGTCTTAGAACGCTTCCATGAATCAAAATAATCTGGTCTGGCGTCTATCATATAGCCATATAATACATGAAAAAATGTATGTTTGTCTTTACAAACCTGAAAGAGTCTGTTTTCACTATAAACACCAATTTCTTATTACCTTAAGAAGACACAGTTCACTTTAAATAATTATGTAGGTTCATAAGCTTCTTACTAAGTTTATAGTTAAGCAGACTATTTAGAATCATAGCCACAATACCAAGTACTGATGTACAACTTACAAAATCCTCCATTAAATACATATTCATTAAATAAACCAGTTAAAAATTTGTAATCCATCATCCAGTCACCAAGAATGGTGTTACAGGTTGCGTGGAAAACATTTTACTTGATTTATAAAGGCGGCCTACTCCACAAATGGGAACTACTTTGAATTAGTACCTAGGATCATAGATTCAGAAGTAGTTAATAGGCTAATGGCACTAGAGCCTTTTTAAGCCTAGTCATTCATGCCCCAATTTCCCCATTTAACAATGCCAATGGACTAGAATGAATTTGTTATATGCCTGTGCCTTATGGTATCTACAAGCTGCCCCTGGCCATATGGTACACAGGCAACACACTAGGGTTTGTGTTTTCAAATCCATTTGTCAAAATTGCATGCGGATAGGCTTAGGGGAGGGTTCTGCTTCACTTGGATGTGGAGTCTGTTCCAGAGAAGGGACAATCTCTGGGAGACATACCTGTCCCTCCAACATATATTTTTTATGTCACAGATAAGGTTTAGATCCCTATATCAGGTAATACTAGTGCTGTTTGGCAAATATGTAGCTGATCCATCAAGGCTGGACTGGAGAATGCCTTGTAGGTTAGGCATGGATCACCCCTCAGTAATCTGTAGGACATCAAATACTGGGACAGAGATTTGAAGTGGTTCCCAAAGGACATGTTATTTATACCCTGTATTCTTTTAGTGAGGAACCTCTGTGGTCAATCTGCCTGTTGCAATTGCCTCATCAGATACATGCAGATGAATGCACTATACTCGATCACTGGCCTAATCTGGGCTGAGCATTATGGGACTGTGATCTCCTTAGAGCTGGATACAATGCCCTTATTTGTAAGTTGTGCCATGTAGAAGGATCTTCTCACCATCATGGACACATGGTGATCAAAGTTTAGGTTGCTGTCAACCTGAGCTACCAAGTTCCTTACCACTTGGTCTACTCTTAGGGGAATGTCATCAAAGTTGTAATTTGCAGGAGTAATCATTTTCCCAAATGGTCTAATTATGGATTTTTTTTGCATTAAGTTTTAGGCCATGGCTCTGGCACCAGTTATTTGTCTGTGTCAGATCCGCTTGTAGAATAGCTACATCTTTTGTGGATTCAATGACTGCACCCAGCTTGCAGTGATCAACAAATCTGGTCAGCTTAAGGCACTCTGCATTTGCCTTGACTTCAGAGAAG
>NC_056731.1:1536798305-1536805805 GCF_019279795.1 Protopterus annectens
GTGACACACAGGTGAATGTATAGCATACTACGGCATGCTGCTGCTAGCAAGTGACACACAGATGAATGTATAGCATACTGTGGCATGCTGCTGCTAGCAAGTGACACACAGGTGAATATATAGCATGCTCTGGCATGCTGCTGCTAGCAAGTGACACACAGGTGAATGTATAGCATACTCTGGCATGCTGCTGCTAGCAAGTGACACACAGATGAATGTATAGCATTCTCTGGCATGCTGCTGCTAACAAGTGACACACAGGTGAATGTATAGCATACTCTGGCATGCTGCTGCTAGCAAGTGACACACAGGTGAATGTATAGCATACTCTGGTATGCTGCTGCTGCCTCTGTAGGATTGTTAGCTCTTGTTGCTGAAAGGGTTAACCTTCATAACGCCATTGGTAAAATTTTTCTTGGAGAAAGAGGTAAACATTTTGTAAACTTATTTGCAATGCGTTTCTTCCTTCCAACTCTAACCAAACAACATTATGTACCTCACACCTGCTATTTACACGTATGTATCTTTCTAGCTTCTCTCTACAACAAAGTTGCTAACATATGTTGTTCTTATGTGCACTCACTAGGCTTGAGTTGGCTTACAGTCAACTGTCTGATTTCACAATGCACCCAAGCTATGAGGCCACAGCTACATGTGTTTTTATTCACTTTATACAACTGCAGTTTCTGGTGCACAAAGTTAAGTCATACTTCAACTTCTCCAAGTTTACAGTTTCCCAGAGAAAGTGTCAGAGAACATTATTTTTCTCTGCTGGTAATCATTCTTTCTCTGAGATGCAGTGGTCTCACAGATGGAATAATAAAATAATGTTACTTTTTTTGTTAATGTTTGCAGTTGTTATACATTTACTCAAGTACTGCACAGCTCAAAGTATTTGTGTCCCAAGAATCTGTGTACTTGGGATGTCACTTTCAAGTAGCTTTTGAGGGAGAATTGTGAATTGAGGCATGTATCCTCACATGGTCATAATGGCTCCAAATGAGAAACCACTGTTATGGGAAACCTTTAAAATTATGTTTTTTATATTTCTGAAGAATCTAAAAAAAGTTAAACTGATAATAATAGCTAGGCTTATTTATTTTATTTATTTGCATTTTTATGGGGTTGTGGACTGATCCCAGAAGGACACTTTTCATTCACAGCCCAGGAGTAACAGTAATGACAAAAAAGTGAGGTTTATTCATAGGAAAGTGACATGTAAGAAAATTGCAGTCAATATTAGAAGAATATCTGCGATATGTTATGTTCCAAGTGTCAGAAAAAAACAATAATGTAGCATTCTGGTCCATATCAGAAATTCAGTATGACCATGTCTCTAAGAAAAAAAGTAAATAAATTAAAATAGGCATGCATTATGGAATTAAGGTGAATGATTTAACAAGGTGACATAACATTACTAATGAACATATAGTCACTATTAGGCTAGACCTTATCAAAAATAGTACACATACTTCTGATACAATGAAGCTGCTCACTTGCTGTTACATCTGCTCATTCATCCTCTTTTTCTGGTGTTCAACTACTGCTCATCTGTGCTGCCTAACTCTTCTCTAACAATACTTAAAATATCTGCACATCTGCTCCTCCTCCCTCTGATCTTGCTCTTCTTTCCTTTCCACTATCCTTTTCCTTAATTGAAATCTTCTAATCTCTTTTCATACTATATTCCTTCAACAATTCTCTGATACATCAGTGCAGCTCTACTAGCTTCCTGAGCAAACTACCACTTCATCTGTACTTATAAAGCATCTTATCTATAACGTTCCCTAGTCCTGATTATCTCTGTTCTTTGACATACTGCAAATATAATGTTTGAATTACTGTTACATTACTTCTTGCTACATTAATAATGAGATACTTCCTTTAATTGGAATCAGAACTTATCTTAACAAGAGTAGGTTTAAGGCATCGAAGCATTTCTGGGCAAGATATCAGTCTCACAGGCTGTGCATACACACATATACAGACACACACACACATGCACACACAAAACATATACACCTATGGGCCATTTAGAGGAGTGCCACTTCGCCTCATGTCATGCTGCTTGGATGTCAGAGGCAATTGGAACACCCAGTAAAATCTCATGTGGACACAGAGAGGACACGTAAATTCTACACATGCAGTATCCCAGGCAGGAACCAAGTTGGAGAACAGGCCAGTCCACTCACAGTAAAGGAGTAACAAGTACTGGTTAACAATCAGGACCCAATCCATGTAAGAGTACACACATCAAATTTAGTGCAAAACATGTCCAGCTTTGCCAGATATTTCATTGCCAAATTCCTGAATTTTAAAGACAGACAGGCTATCATAATGAGATCTATAGCTATGGGTCTTCAGATAGAACTGAAAAAGATTTGATAATATTTTTCCCAAACTATTGTTTAGCCCTGCACTGTATAAAAAAGAAAAGCATTCACACCTACTTTCCATAAATGTAAAGTGTTATGTTTCACTGTAATATGTAGATTCCCTGCAATATTTCAGGTTAGAAAGGTGTCACTACAGTTAAAATATGAGCACTTTTCTGATGCTGAGACTTATCTGACTTCCATTCCAAGCAATGAGGGCTGCACCACTGTACAGAATATGGCAATGGCAGCAACAAGGCATCTTAGCACGAAGAGAGAGCAAAAGTAAAAATCTGCTTGTTCCTGAAATTCCAGTGACGGTGTCAGAAAACAAAAATGTTTAAGGCTGCTGATGAAGATAGTCTAGTACCTGAGCACATGAACTATGCAGATCTAAACAGATGAACTGTGCAGCTCAGTGGGAAATCCAAACTGTTGTTTCTCTTCCAAACCTTTAAGCACTCTTACAATGCTAGATGGAAGAGCACAGTATGGTGACAGCTGCATGGAATTTTCTACACCTGACCTTTTCTGGAAGGATATAGAATAAGTGGAGAAAGAAAATGGCAAGCAGTCTGTCCTTCAAAGGTAGCCAAGACAGCTAATGATGGACTGCCTGCATTTCCTTCCATTGTTGGGAGACAACTATGCTGGAGAAGGTAGCTACACAAGACAAGACACAGACTTTTTTTCTCCCCCCTCCATGGTGTGCTGGCTGTGCAGGACTAGGACTGATTACTTTCAGAAGGAACAATATGACATTTTACCCAGTTCTGCAATAAATTTCAGAATCATCAAGTGCTCTTACCAAACTGCTAACATTGTATCATATTACAAGAACATGTGACTCACCTAACCTCTCTCTGATAAAAAAAATCTACACAACTTAGTTCAGGAAAGATAAGACACTGATGTGAACAGCTCCAGAAAGCTGTATTTTACTGTTCTGCACTAATCATCTAGATTTTCTGCCTAATATAAAACATAACCTCAATATTAAGTGTAGTGTAAAGGAACATTGTTGTTATCAACATTAAAGCTTAAGACACATATCACTGCACTGTTCATAAATAATGTTTATTGTTCCCACCAGTTCTCTTATGCACCTAAACATCTTCACTATACTCAGCTCCCATTATGACGGCATATTATAAGTTCATTTCTTCACCTTTTCGCTTATACTCTAGTCATGGCTTCACAAATGGATTGAATGCAGACTTCTCAGCTTCCCTATTTTGGAAGAATGTTCCTGTTTTCTAGCCTGATTGACCCCTGCACATGATATTTTTTTTACTGAATAAATGTTTATTGATTTTTAGAAACATAAACATACAGTATATACAGTATGTACATCAAATAAATATTTACAAACTTAAAGTGAAGAAACAATTCCAAAAACAAACATTACAAAACCAACTATTTACATAGGATGTCTATACTTGTAAAACATTTTCTTGAATGTACCTTTGAATAAGATTATAATTTATTACAGTCTTCTGTTTCCAGCACTTGATTTACTTTCTACCAGGCAATACTTAAGGAAGTAACTCATTCTGTTTTTTCCTTAATTAATTTTCAATTCGAACTGCAAGACTGATAAAACTATGTTCTTGAAATGTTTACAACAGGGAGGAACATTTTTCCTTGTCATAGCAAGGAGAGTTCACAAAATTACATATTTTTGCTTTGGAACACAAGACAGCGCAGGTATATTCAACAAAACTAGAGATTTTGTAAGTTGGAAATTATCAGTGAACAGTGCCTGTAACAAATAGTTAATACTTTCCCAATATTGTTTAAGTAAATGGCATTCATAAAACATGAGTTGCCAATTTACTATTGATTGTGATTTACACTTCCAGCATCTATTTTCTTTATTATACATTAGTTCTAATTTGTGTGGTGTTAAGTATGTTCTATGTATAAATTGCCATGTGAAAAGTTACCAATATAGTGATAAAGATGTTGGTTTTAGAGATGTAAGAATTACTTTTTTATCTTTATCATCTGGCATTTTACCATTAACGTTTTCATAGTATTTCCATATATTTTGTTTATTATGAACTCTTGTTTCTTTAATTTTTTACAATACTGATGAAATTCATTACCCATTTTTGGGAAATTCCATCAGTGTTATTAACTGCTCTATGAACTTAGCAACCTTTTCCATAACGGACTTCTGCATAATTGCTTGTTGGTTTAAAACTGTCTTAATCCCTGCAGTGTTAACCACAAGTTATTTTCAAAGTAGAACTCACTAATAATTTGCTTTGCCATTAGTACTTTATTAATGTTTATCAACTGATGCCAGTAAATTAGACCATTCTTACTAAGTGTTTGAACTGCTACTGAGTCCTGAGTTATATTATTTTGAGTATATGCCATTGGGAATATGAAAAAAGACCATGTTTTTATATCTGGACTTTTGCTTAGAAAGTGCATAAAAGATTTTAGGGTATTGATAATGTATTTAGAATTTATATTTTTATGTTTCTCTGTTGCCACATACTCTTTCAATAGCCAAAGTAAGCTATTCAATACTGTTTCCATATGTTTATTTATTGAATCATAAGTGTTTTTAACCAGATTTTTTCATGTACTACTTTCCATTTGGAAGTATATTCTTTGTTTAACCATAGAGAAACTGTTTTTAAAGCTGCTGATTGTATATATCCTTTTAAATCTGGTAAGCCTATTCCACCTTCATCCCATTTGTCAAAATGATGTCTTAGGGTAACTCTAGGTTTTTTAGGGTACCATAAGAATTTCATTATTAACCCTCATTAACCCTTCAAATTGTTTTAAATACTATTTAAGTGGAGGTAGCGAGCAAGCTTGCATAAAATACAGAATTTTCAGGAATATACCCATTTTAATTATATATAGTCTTTCCTCCATGGTAAAAAATAGCTTATTCCATATTTTTATGAGTTCTTTGATATTATCCAAAATCTCTTTATAGTTTAGTTGCACTGTTGTATTTATGTCAATTGTAATTTTAACTCCTACTTATTTGATTGTATCATTTCTAGATAGATATTTATATTTTTTATTTAATGTTTCTTTGTTCATATTTAGTAGTAACATATTGGTTTTATTTTCATTAAATGATGGTCCAGAAATCTTATTCAACTGTTTTGTTGCTTTTCATAATTCTTTTAATGTGTTATTATTTTTTTTCAAAGTCAATAAAATGTCGTCTGCAAATAGTTGAATCTTTAACTCAAGGTCAGTATCTAGTTGAATTCTTTGAATGTTTAGGTTTGCATGTATAAAATTTGCTAATGGTTCTCTTACTAAAGCAAATAACAAAGGCAAAAGTGGACAACCCTGTTTTGTACCTATTGTAATGGTAATAGGCTCAGACAAACAAGATCCTATTTTTATGTGTGCCGAAAATTTATCATAAAGAGACCTCATTAGTGAGGTAAATTTTTTCAACAATCCATACTCTACCAGTGACAGCCAAAGGTAATCGCAATTCATGGAATCAAATGCACTGTTAATATCTAAGCAAATGACATTCATTTTAATTTTTGTTTTGTTTATGAAATAAGTTAGAGACAAAATTATCTTTATATTGTTATATGTATTTCTATTTTTAATGAATCCTGTTTGTTCTCTATCAATAATGGCAATATTTGTTTTATTCTGTTTGCATAAACTATCATATATATTTAATAAACGTATGGGTCCATATGAGGATATATTTGAAGAATGTTCCTATTTTCCTGCCTAACTGACCTTCTTCTTTTTCTTTAGGTTGCTCCCATTAGGAGTCACCACAGTGGATCATCTGTTTCTATTTCTTCCTGTCCTCTGCATCTTGCTCTGTCACACCAACCACCTGCATTGTCCTATCTCACTACATCCATAAACCTTATCTTAGGCCTTCCTCTTTTCCTCTTATCTGCTGGCTGGATCCTTAGCATCCTTCTCCCAATATACACAGCATCCATCCTCATCACATGTCCAAACCAATGCAATCTCACCTCTCTGACTTTGTCTCTACACACACACACACACACACACACACACACACACACACACACACACACACACACACACACACACATATATTGCACTAATACTGCTTGTAAACTTATAGTTTTGGGGGTTGTATTTAATATTATGGACTTAAGAGCAGTGGGCTTTTAATTTGAAGTACATCATAAACAATCAAAATAGAGTTGTACTGAAGAGCTTGGATAGAAAATGGACTCAGATGCAATGCTCTTCAAGGTCATACAATGAATAATTTGGACTCAATTACAAGCTACAGACTTTCAACTAATAATTACCTGATATTTTATGTAATTTGTGAATATCTGAAAATATTATATTCTAAACAGTGATATTGCTGATGTGATAATTATGAAATGTCACATGACATTATGGTTTATACCTTTGAAATGTCCTTTGTTGACTGGTGCAGAATGTTGCTGATTTTATTTCTAAAGTATATGTTTAACCACACAGTTAGTATTTAATAAGCTGTACTACTGCTAATGTACCACGTTTTTAAGATTTCTAACTATATTAATGGCATAATTATCCTGCAAACCTGTGCAAGGCCTTGATAATGTGCTACTGCATACTGCCTCCTTAAACATCCCCTACTTCCCATACCTTAATCTACTTTCTGCCCTTAACTCACTCTTCTCACTAGCTCTCTCTAATCTTCCTTGACTACTCTTTCTACTGTCTTCTAAAACCTATTAAGCAAATCACCTCAGAGAAACATTATATTGTAATTGTCTTGCCTTCATGCAACTACATTATGATAAAACTGGGTTTTTATAACCACTTGTCCCAAAAACTATATTCATCTTAATGACATAGTATTTCTTTTTATATATCTTGAAAGAGCTTTGCTATACTCCTGATTATTGACACTGTGTAACATTGTACTACTACTTAATGTCTTGTAATAATCCTGTAACACTGCTGTTTAATGCTAATTTATAATGAAAATTATATAATATGTTGGAGCTTTTCTCCCCGGGCCTCCACTGAAAAAAGGCTCTACAGCTCAGTCAGACAAACCCGGTCAACAAATGTATAATAATTATTAATAATAATAATAATAATAATAATAAATAATGTATGTTGCATTTGTTTGATC
>NC_056731.1:1536810805-1536835805 GCF_019279795.1 Protopterus annectens
TGTAAAACAAATACATGGGCACACACACACACACACACCGTATATACAGCTATATTTATGTACATATATACACACGCGTGTGCGCATGCCCACACACACACACACACACACACACACATATATATATATATATATATATATATATATATATATATATATATATATATGGATGTATACATGTATACACACATACACACAAAACACTAATCACTGAACCATTTCACAATATATCTGCACATTTGTTAACTGCAAATAACTGCAAGGCCTCTGGTTAAATAATACACCAGATTTTTGGAAGCAGTAATGTACTTTTGATGTACAGCCTGTTTCTCTCTGCTCTTTCCCCTGCTCTACAAGTTACTTCCCATTTCATTTCTGTCTCACTCCTTACTCTTATATTTCCACTATATTCTCTCTTTACAAACTAACTGGTGTCTCAGCTCCTTAGCTGGACTGATTGCCTACGCTCCCTATCCTCTGTCTGTTTCTGCCCGCTTGCTCCCCTCCATACTTCCCTTTTGCTATCCTACCTTTGCTTCTACCTATTCTTCGCTCCTCCCCCTCCTAGGTACTTCCTTTGCGAGGTGTTATAATCCCTCCTTATCCCTAGGGCGCCATCTTTAACTTAGCTCACCTCGCTGCTGCTGTGCGACTGTAACTGTGTGCTCCTAACTGCAATTAGGTACTGTAAATTTTCTGTATTTGTTGCTTTTCTGTGCATTTGTCTTTAAACTATTTTGGGTAACCTATTATCCCTTTTGAACGGAACTGTATCTGGCACTCGATGTCTACCCATTTGATGTAATTTGAGTGCATGTTTCCGTAGCCATGCGGTGGATGTACTAGCTAACTGACCATCCACTCCGTTAGCTTTGTTACTATGCTGTTGCCTTTAGTGCGACCACTGTTCTCAATCGGACTCTAATGACTATAACATATATTTAATTACGCTGCTACCCTAGAGCAATTTTGGCTACTGATTGCTATGTTTTTGATGTCGTCTTTCATAAGGCAGCTGTTTTTAACCTTTCATATGATGTTCTAACAAATGTTGAGCGTCGTTGCCTCTGTAGAGCTTTTTTAGCTGTAAACTGCTTCTGGATTTATGCAATACTGATGCTGGTACTTTAATTTGTTCTATCACTGTGGTTTATACACTCCCCTGTCTATAGCGGACCTAGCTAGTCGTAACTTAAACATAGAAGGGCTATACAGCGTTAGCGTGTCAGCCTTATTTGTCTATTTTCTTTTTTCATGTCCAACAGCACTCGCAGCGTTATTTTTTAAATACCCATGACTGAGTACATTCCTTACTTACACATAGAGCAACCTTGTACTTCTAGGGTTGGTATGTACTTACTTACACATAGAGCAACCTTGTAATTTTAGGGCTTCTAGTGTTGTAGGTTTTACCAAGGCTATTTCTTTTCAGTGACATTAGCGGGAAACATATAGCGCCTTGTTCAGCGTTTTAATTCGAGGCTACTCAGTGCCTCCAGGACCCCATACAGATGCTTCAGGGGACCTACCTTGTCTAAGGCCTAGTCCTTTTAATGTTAATTTGTTAGTAGTGTTTTTAATGCACTCTGGGTACCGAGGGAAGGTTTAAATAGTGCCCTTTCAAGTGCAAACTGGGCTCGGGTCTTACCTGCTACTGGGCCTCCCTACACTTAGCGCAATTCCTTATCTTACAATATGGATCCTTGGGCATGCCCCTTGCTATCCCTATGCCTTTAGATGGAGTATATATGCTTTACTTAACAGTGTCTTTTTGAACCAAACTGCTGCAATATTTCTACTGTTGAAATGCATATGTTTAACTGGTGTAATTCTTAACTGGGTATCAATGCATTGTGTTTCTGCCCTGGCTTATACTGTTTGTAAAATGCTACATATTGGTACAGTTGATTTGAATACTGTTCCTGTGAACTTGGCTACAGCTTTATTTTGATAGTTACTGCATTATTTGTGTACCTGGCTACAGCTTTATTCTGATGTTACTGCATTTTTTTGTGTAATTTTAACACTTTTGTATTCTCTCCCTCATTTTCTCCTGTACCAGCTAATTCTACTGCTTCACCCAGTGTCTATTTTCCCGACTGTGAAACCTACTCTACTCTACGAGGGTACCTAATACCAACTACCTTAAAAGTCTCTGGACCCTTGCACTCCTCTTCAAACCCACCTCCTCAAGATTCAATAAGAGTATGTCTACATAATTTTGATGGTAGTTTTGACCTATTTTTACCCGGTGCAGTTTCGTTTGCTCCCAGCTAAGCCTGCCAGCAGCAGCCACCCCCCCCCCCCGCTAGGTATCCCACTGATCACAACTAAACTTACAGTACTGGTATATTGCCTCCCTTACTCTTCCTATTCTCACTTTCTCACTCCTATTCCTTTTCATTTTTGTAGTGCTCTGTGACCCTCTCCTCCTTACACTGCCTAACTCTACCCTTCTATCTGCCAGCTCTCTCTGCTACTTTTCCTTCCTCTCAGGTCATTGTGATTAGCTCTTCTATTTCTCCCTCTCACTTTTTGTATTACCCTGTGTAACTTTATCTGGTTTCTTTCTTTCTTCCTGCATACCTGATTTCCCAGTGACTACTTTCTTACAGCTTGTTGTTGCTTGTCTCCAGCTCCTAGCGCTGTTCTTGTACCTTCCTCTGTTCCCCTCAGGACAGCCTCTATCTCATTTCTAGTCTTACCTCTACCCCCTTAACTCTAATGTGAAGCCTGTTTCTCTCTGCTCTTTCCCCTGCTCTACAAGTTACTTCCCATTTCATTTCTGTCTCACTCCTTACTCTTATATTTCCACTATATTCTCTCTTTACAAACTAACTGGTGTCTCAGCTCCTTAGCTGGACTGATTGCCTACGCTCCCTATCCTCTGTCTGTTTCTGCCCCGCTTCGCTCCCCTCCCTACCCCCATATCCCACCCACCCCACGCACTCCTACTCTTATACCTCACAGTCCACACCCCCTTCTTAACTCACCTATCAAGTACTACTTCCTCAGTGTTGACTCTTCCCTCATAATTATTTCCTAATCCCTCCCCACCCTACTTATCTCACTTCCCTGTACTACCCACACCTATCCTATAACACTTACCTCCTAGCCTCCTCATCCTACAAATATACCTACCCCACCCTTTAGCACTATTAACTCTTCCCATCCTCCTCTAACCATGTCTCTAAAAACTACCACTTCTACTTCCAAAACCTTTATAACAAAAAACATCTTAACTAAACTAGCAACCCTGATATTTATCTCTCTAGTACTCACACTACCTTACCTTTTGACTTCCTATGAAATAAAACATAATTACCACCTTACAACCTCTTCCAAACAAACTGCCTCTGAACTCATATCCCTAAACTGTATTCACTTTAATATTACATCTACCTCCTGCTATCTTCTAGCGAAATATCATAGACTATCCCACTCCAAATGTAATAATCCTATATCAAGGAAACAAAAAGACAAACTTAACCTAACTATTAAACCACACTCAGTACACAAGTCTACTACCCTGTCAGATGGTGATATACACCCAAACCCTGGTCCCTCAAAGATCTCTACCAAAGGCACCACAATAATTTCTAACTCACCACTTCCACTACCAATCTCTAAATCTAACACTTTACTCTTAGGACACCTAAATATTCGAAGTGTCAGCAACAAAATTACTCAACTTCACTCTCTTCTGCAATGTCACTCTTTTGACATCCTCTGTTTAACAGAAACCTGGTTAAAACCCCACACTAAGGATACTGAAATCATTCCCCCTGGTTACAACATCTTACGAGTAGACCGCAATACTCGTAAAGGAGGAGGAGTAGCTCTTATTTTTAAAACCGAACTTAATATAACCACAATTCCCTATGACCCCCCTGAAAACACCAACACTGAACTCCTTTTAACTAAACTACAACTTAACCCTAATAAAGCCATCTACATTATCTGTACCTACCTTCCACCTGGCAATAACTCCAATAACATAGAAAGTATTCTTAGTTGGGCTTCAACTAACCACCCACAAGAAACTATAATACTTGGAGACTTTAACCTTGATTGGTTCTCAGTAAATTCTAACAACCCAGCCTCCCATATTAATCTCCATGGCTTTACACAAACTATAAACACCCCTACTAGAACTAATAAACCTAACAACAAAGAAAGTATACTTGATTGGATCCTGGTCAACAAACCCCAACTTAATTACCTAGCAGGGACCCTGCCTGATGATATCAGTGACCATAACTTAACCTATATCATAAGGCAAAAGTATATCTCTACAAATACCCCTTCAATTAGGACCATACGTAACAAGAAATATTTTAACCTCACTCTATTTAAATCTGAACTAAATGCGTGTGATTGGAATCCACTAAAAACTCTTCCCCTTAATGAAGCAGTTCAATACTTTAATAACAAATTCTTAACAATCTTAGATTGCCATGCTCCAAAACGGACTATCAGAATAAAATCTATACCAGCCCCCTGGCTGTCTAAAGACACAAGACAGAAAGTATTACTCAGAAACAAACTCTGGCTAAAATGGAGAACAAGTAAACTACCCTCAGATCATCAAACCTTTAGACACCTAAGAAACATTACCAAAAAAGCTATTCTGTCTGATAAAAAACACTACTATTGTAACCTACAGCAATCTAATCATAACAATCCCCAAAAATTCTGGGCAACATTGAACAAACTTCTTCACCCTGGACAAACTTCCACTCCCTCCCCCTTGGGATCACAAAAAATTTCTTCCCTTGAAACTGCCAATGCTTTCAACTCCTTTTTCACTGATACTATCAACTCACTAGCCTCTCACCTTTCTTCAGACAACTCTAATGTTCCTCAACTTGCCTCTACTAGTTTACCAAGCTTTAGTATACAGCCCATCTCTACCACCTTCATCCTAAAATGTATTCAAAAGCTTAAGCCATGTACTCCATCAGCTGACCAACTTCCATCTGAATTTCTTCAAAAAGCAGCCACCGAAATAGCCTATCCCATATCTATTCTCATTAACAGAACCATTAAAGAAGGAAGCATCCCTGATATCTGGAAAATTTCACATATTATACCCTTACATAAGGGAGGAAACTCTACAGAATACTCTAATTATAGACCCATTGCCCTCCTCTCTCCACTAGCAAAAATCATGGAAAAATGCATTCACCTCCAACTAATGTCCCACTTAACTAAACATAACATACTATCTCATTGTCAACATGGTTTCAGACCTTTTCATAGCACTACTACTGCTCTCCTGTCCTTCACTGACTTCATTAATAAAAACCGCAATAATAATACCCTATCTTCAGCACTGTTCATTGACCTATCAAAAGCTTTTGACATGGTCAATCACCCTCTCCTCCTAAAAATCTTGAAATCACTTGCTATGGAACCGCATACCATCCAGTGGTTCTCCTCCTATCTTTTCAACAGGAAACAAGCTGTCCTCTGGGAGAATAAACTTTCCTCTCTTCTCCCGATCTCGCTCGGTGTACCACAAGGCTCTATTCTTGGACCCCTTCTTTTCTCCCTATTTATAAATGACTTACAAGTAGCTATTCCCCAAGCCACATGCATACAATATGCAGATGACTCCACACTCATCTGCTCTGCAAAAACCATCCCAGAGCTCCAAACTATTACTCAAAAGGTATTCCATTCTGTTGAAGCATGGTTCTTAAAACGCTGCCTACTTCTTAATGCCAAAAAAACAAAACTCCTCCTTTTCAAACCCACTACCAGATCACCTCCTCTGGATTTCTCTATCTCTTCTATCAACAATACTCTCATATCACCTGACACTTCTACCAAACTGCTAGGCGTGATAATTGACAACAATCTTACCTTTGATTATCACATAAACAACACTATAAAAACTGTACATAGAAAGCTGGGCTCCCTCTATAGAATTAAAACATTCTTATCCCCAGCAGCCAAAGCTACTATGGCACACTCTCATCTCATTTCCACTCTTCTCTACGCCTCACCAATTTACACTAACCTAAAGAAAACCAATCTTTCTAAATTAACCACTACATACAATAGCATAGCAAGATTTGTTACTGGTAATCAATTCAGAACTCACCACTGCCTGAACCTACAACAACTTCACTGGCTTGAATTACAAAACATGTTGCTTCTTTCTCAACTTCCCATAATCCACAGATCTTTTTATCAGCCAAACAACACTCCTTCCTTTTCTAACCTCCTCACCCCTTATTCTAACCTGAACTCACTTCGCTCCTCTAACAAACTCCTAGTTACTGCTACCAAATCCAATAACCTTGCAGGTGACTCCCTGTTCTCTAACTCTATTGGTAAACACTGGAACCTACTGCCCACTGAACTGACTTCTATTGTATCTCCTGTCCTTTTCAAACAAAAACTTAGACTCTACCTTACAAAACACTGGCTATGCCCCTGCCTCAACCCAGACTGAACCTATGTATTGACTACCCCCTCTACCCCTTCATCTCTGTGATCTCTCCCACCCTCTGTTTTTACTTCCTCACTATTCTATTACTTACCCCTCCTCTTTCCTTCTCCTTCCTGATTATATTTCTTAGTTTACTGTAGGTTTCAAGAAATTATCTAATCCAATCTAATCTATTTTAATCTATTTACATAGTTGTCTTTAAATACCCTTATCTATTTTTTATGATGTTTGATTTTGCTATATAAGTTTTGTTTGTGTTCTGCTTCCAAGAACGATGAATACACTATTGTATAACTGTTTATTCTGTCTATAGTAAGTTTGATTTTTTGTATAATATTTTCCTGATACAGTATAATTTTTTATACTGCTCTTTATTGTATCGTATGTAATAGTTACTATGTCTATGTGGAGCTTTTCTCCCCGGGCCTCTGCTGAAAATGGAAATATATCCAGTCAGACTAGCCCGGTTAACAAATGTAAAATAAAAATAAATAAAATAAATAAATAAATAAACAGTTCAGAGTGGCAAAAGACTTCACTTTTCATCACTACAGCTCACTAAGAACAGTGTCGTCTTCTGTGCTATGCAAAGTCATGTGAATAACTCTCAAAAGATGAGTTCTAGTTGATAAACTCTGCATTACAGCCCTGCCAAATGTTAGCATTACCATCCATCCTCAAATTGTAGACTGGATTAGGTTCTGTAGCCTGGCTTGGAAGCAGAGATTTAAAATGTCTTAAGGTGAATCAATGTTGCCTGCAGAAGGTAAGGGGATCTTGTTCCAAGAGAGGACCCTAATTTCTTATGCAGGCACACTACTGTGTATGATGATCCTACGGGAGGGACATTACTTACATCCATGGCTAATGTCCCCCTAGGATCCCCCCCTTGAAAAGATCACTTTGATGTTCCCTAGTTTCCAAAGAGAATTCTGCCAGGAGGCACCTCACAAATATGCACCCCAATTCCTCTCCACAAATGAATACTGAGAAGGAAATCCTTGCAGTTCTTTTCTTCCAAATGCCAGTCTAGTGCAGGTACCCAAATGACTAATCAAACCCAGTTTGCATGGGTCATAGTCACAGCTTTTTCATTCTATGTCCATGTGTACTGAAACCTAAAAATTGGCTTATTTCCAAGCTAGATAGGAGTGGCTTATTGTTAATCCAGTTTTGATGACTCTTACATATAGATGATTTCATGTGCTACTGCTGTTGCAGTTTTCAGTAGCAGAGTTATCAGTGTTTTATTTGGAGTTGCAAGGTATAATTGCTGCTGCAACTCTCAAAAGAGATCTCTGTATTTTCAAAGCAGCCAACTGACAACATTGTTTGGAATACCCCTCCTTTTATTTTGTATCTCTTTATCATAGATGCATATTGCATAAAGACACTAAGGCATTAAAATGCCTACCTGCAATACCCTGGTGAATAGCGACTATTTTGACAGTGATCAAGATCTGAATAAAAATAAATACACTGAAAAACATGAGTGGATTTTGAATACTGGCGTCTGTATTCTGCAGTAACTATAGTATAGTTGTATCCCAACTACCCTCATAGCACCTGCTGTCACAGTCCTGCAGTAACTATAGGATAGTGGCATCCTAACCACACTCACAGCAGCTGCTGTCACAGAAAGATTTGTTGACTTAATCCAGTGAAGCTGCTCTCACATGTATATATGGGGTTATAAAGCAAAATGTTTGAAGTAGTATGCAGGAATGTGCATCTGCAGTAGGTATTTACACTGCTGAAAGTTACATATGTGTTTTCCATCTGCACTCCTGCTCCAAAAGCTCAAATTAAAGCAGTATACTCCCAGCATCATGCAGTCCCATTACTACTGAAACTAGTAAATAATAAGGCCATATAATTTCTAGACACTCATGAAACTGTCAAAAGAAATGAAAACTAATCTGTCTGCATCATTTGTGACCAGAAACTGTTTAAGAGAGTGGTGTTTAGTGACATTTATTTTCTTTGGAAGAAAGCAACTGTAGCAGTGCATTGGAAACACTCACGTTTGTATAATGCTAGTATGATCATCTTCATCATCAGTTCCCTTTTTCACATTTTCTGTATGGAGATGGGGTGTCACATCAACTGTAACTACCTTTCTCGAGACCTTCTTTTCTACATTCTTGCATGATCATGCCTGATTTTTGCAGGTCTTGATCAATATGTCATACTTCAACTTTCTATAAAAAAGTAGACATTAGTGCACTAATGATTTTGAGTAAAATTCCAATGTACGTTAACACTTCGGAATGCTACTCGACTAAGTATGTTTGAGTTAACAGTAACAGTTGCTACCTCCTAAGACCACTGAAAAACTGTCCTTTGGAATCCCACTATGCAAATGGATAAGACCTATCAGTTGAGCTGTAAGGCTGATCCGCAAATCACTGTTGCGGCTTCCTACATATTTTTTCTTTCACTGGAACATTTGAGTTATGCCATACTTCCTCAATATCTAAATTTAACCTTATTGGTTTTGCTTTCTTAGTTTAATACTAGTCCAAGGGTGGCCGCGGTGGTGCAGAAGATGGCATTGCTGCCTCACAGCAAGAGGTTTTCCGGTTTGATCCTTGGCTTGGGTGCCTTCTGTGTGAAGTTTGCATGTCCTCCCTGTGGTCATGTGGGTTTCCTCCAGGTGCTCTGGTTTCCACCCACATCCCAAAGATATGTTGTAGGAGGATTGGATATTCTAAAGTGGCCCTAGACATGACTGCGTGCATGTGTGTGCGCCTTCCGTGGAAGGTCGGGCGCTGGGCTGGAAACTCAACACCATAAAAAACTCCACAGCCAATCATGAGTAGACAGGTGATCTGCTGTGGTGACCCCTAACTGGGATAAGCCAGAAGAAGTTTAATACTAGCCCAAATCCACTGTCTGCCATCTCTTACAGCAAAACCCATGAAGTTACATGTGTGCCAGATGGTTATTATTACATTCCTGAAAATGCTTCGGTCAACCAGTCAAAACATCAACCTGGAAAGACAAAGCTGTACCATTGAATAGGCAGCAATCTTGAAATGGAATGCATCGGCTCCCGGAGTTCAATGTATTCAATATAGCAGGAGGTGACATCAGTCAACCATGCTATGCAAAAACAAAGAAAGCCAAAGGACAAAGGACACTGCAACAGGTTCCAATTCAGTAGAAAGAAGTTTAATGAGGTTAGCGCTTTCGTACAGGAGAGTGCCTGTACTTCTTCAGACAAAGAGACATCATTTAATGAATGACTTATATACCTTCCCCTCCAAGTAAACCACACCTACCAAAATTCACACGAGTAATTGAAATTAGTAATTAAAAGTTAAAGATACGTTAACACACAAAATAATCCATTAGTAGCAATCAGTTTGGTAGAAGTAAAAAGCTAAACAACCAAAAGTCCTGTAACACACCTAAGACATAAATATATATTTTAAAAATATGTTTCAAAAATTTGAAGATAAAAATAAAATGATACAAATAGAAAAAAAAAAAAAATATATATATATATATATATATATATAAAGGAAGCAGAGAATGGCATGAAATCGTAAAATTCCTTATCTAATTAAACTCCATAGTTTCAAGATGCAAGCTATTGAACACACATCATTTATGCCTGGATGCCTAAAAGCATCACACCTGAGTTGCCGTAAAAGCTCGCACCTCTCCAACCATAATGAAGTAGGGCCACCCCTAATAGTCTCAGTAACTTGTTCTTTAACTCTAAAAACAAAAGTGTGGTCAGGGTAGTTTAGTATGTGCTTTGCAAGTGCATTCTCAACCTTTTTATTTTTGATTGAATATATCTGTTCATACAACCTGTCCCTGAGTCTTCTGTCCATCTTGCCGATATAGAAGACGGGACATAATTTACACCTGGCCAAATAAACTATGCTCTTAGAGTTACAATTGAAGCTGCCATTGCATAAGAATCTGTAATCCCTAACTGTGAAGAGACATCCAGTGTCAATATAACTACAATAGGTGCAAGTTTCACATCTAAACAGGCCTTTTACCCTTGAATTAGAAACCTAATAAGGATTTCAGGTTTTGTCCTCTTTTAAAAATAACCACTGGCTTGGTTGGTAAGCTATTACTGACATTCCCATCAGCTGTAATCAGGTCCCAATTGTTATACAAGATACGTTTCAAGATTTGGGCCTCGTTGCAAAAGGGGGTGATGAAATACCATGAATACCAATTCGTTAATATTGGCTAGGAAAGACCAAGAGTCTTTGTATACCTGAGGTTCATTCACCAGGAAGCATTGTAGTATGTTATCGACAAATTTTGCCATAAGGTATGTAATGGAGCTACGCCCATTGACTATTGGGCAAAGAGGGGGATTGTATAAATCTTTATGTATTTTGGGGATTCCGAAGATGATGGGTATTTGAGGTGCTGGCATAGTAAGAAAGTTGAAAATATTAAGTGAAATTTGTGCCTCAATGAATAAATCATTTAGGAACCCCCTAATTTTCCTACATGCACCATGGAACTCATTAAGTGAAACAACCTTGTAGTGAGCAATATCCAGAAGTAAAGACATTTTCTCTTTATAAAAGCTGTTATCCATTATGACAATACCCCTACCCTTGTCTGGTTGTGATATCCTCAAATTACTGTTAGTTAACTTTAATAACATTCTTTCATCCAAGCTTAAATTACTAATATCCAGGCCATTTTTAAATAATCCCAAATTCCTCAAATCAAATTCACAGATAAGCTTGAATGCCATTAAAGTAGGATGTAAAATAGGATTAAAAGTGATGTTAACATAAAATGGATTTCTTGCTGGTTGAACATTTTCATGATTCACCCCCAGAACTAACTTTAGATTAATCTTCCTCGTAAATAGCTTTAAATCTATTATGGTTTTGGCTAGATCAATGTTTTTAGAGGGAACAAAAGTTAAACCCCTAGTCAACACGTCAGCTAACTCAGCATTCATGAAGAAAGTGGAATAATTGAAAACTTTAAAATCATTTGTGCTGTTGAATACAGTATTCAGATTACAGTCTTCCAAAATAATGTCAGAGGATAAATTATTGCCCAAGTGACAGTCTAAGCACTCACCAGTGGAGGTGGAGGATCTGTTAATTAAGGACATGTTTGCCATTGATTCCTCCGATTTCTCTTTTTGTTGTTTTGGCGTGAGGGGTTCCTCTGGCCATTGTTCAAACCCCTGCAAAAATTCTGAGTGTTTTCTTGTGGTTTGGGACAAGAATAACAGCTGTTGTTGACAGAATCAGAGAAATTAGTGTTGTTTCTATTATTTTGTAGTCTTTCACTATGACAAGGACCTTCCGTTGCTGCTGAGGTGCTGGCCTGCTCACCGGCAGGGTTGTGATGAGGTACGTCATGATGTTCAGATGTCCCTGGATCATGAGGAGTTCCCACATCCGGATTGGTGAAAGTAGAATGTCCTCACAACTGCTATGAATCAGGGGGGCATGGATAAGCCGTTCCTCTGCCGTAATTGGTTTCATCCCTGGACAACACTTTAACCTTGGCAGTTCTGAGTTTAATGAGTTGAGCATCGATGCTAGTAAAATTACGCTCATAATCGTACTTATATCTGGTGAAATCATGGTCAGATAAAATAGTTGCATCTAATATCTGTATTTCTTTCTCCAAGAGCTTAATCTGTTTATTTTAATGGGTAATAAAACATTCCACGAGTTGAAAACTCTGCTTGTTGAATAGTGTCAATAATTCATCATGAAATGGAGAGTCAGGAATAAGACGTGTAGGGTAACACCAGGTCCTTAACCCTTTAAGTACAATGTTTTTATGTATACACTCATGGAAATAAACCACTTCGAGCTGCAATTTCTTTAGTTTAAAGGCTTTTGAATCCAAACTCCTTAGTCTGTTTGTCAATGGTACTGTACATGTATTTTACTATTTTGCAGGGGGGCAAGCCCCCCTGCTCCCCCCACACCCACTGCAAATTATATATACCTACTCAGAGATTGCACTGCAGTGAGGAAATGGGTTAATTCCCTGTTCCTCACTGAGCCACAATCTCTGTACACAATGCCAAACTCAGAAAATGGACCTACACTACACATTCGCTGTAGTGTAGTCAATGTTTTCTGGTTTGGCATTCTGTCCACATGAAAACTGCTTTTTGACCACATGTCGGCTGACCAAAGCAGGTTCGGAAATCTAATACTAAATCTTGTCAGACTGTCACAGACTTATAGTCTTCATCTACAACCAAATAGAAGAAAGAAATAACAACAACCAGCTAGCTGCCATGTAGGTTATTTTGATAGTCTGGCATCGCTGAAGAATTTGGTAGAGAGCTAAAATTTATTACTGAGCTCTACAGAGGTAAAGTACATCATACTAGCATACACTAATAAACAAAATTTAATAGTTTATTCTTAGGTCTATAATTTCAACATGAAAAGTGCCATTGCATCCTGAAAGTGATGTGGTGCTCAAGGCTAAAACCTCCATCTTTTCAGTATTTCCTCAGAAATTATTCTCCAAACTGACAAAACTGTACACCCTGTCCATTCAGTCCTAACAGAGTTTCCTCTCTTCCATTTTTACATAGCTATTTTGACTCGCACTGATCTTTTTTCTTTTAGGCTACACATTTCTTCATAGAATACAAATAGCAATAATTTTGTCTTTTTATAACTGAGTTTGTTAAAAAAAAGCTCTCACCTGCTGTAATTCTTGGAAAATATTGCATTGATTGTCACTGTAACAAGTGCTACTACCATGAGATGATGGGCCCTACTCCATTTTCCCTCACTTTGCTTGGCCTTACAAAACTCCCCTACCATACCATCAATCACACCACCCCCTCATCATCTAAATGCATTCACTTCAGCTTCCTTCTTCAGACAAATAACAATACAGACAAGTACAAGTTCTCAGCCAAACCCACAACATGAGCCAGCCAGCATAGTTACTTATCTATCATGTCCTCATTTCCTTTTCATCCACTCAACTGACTTGTCTTTCAACCTCATTTTATCTCCTGTTTCTGTTCCATTTCCCTTATCTCATACCATCCCAATACTTGTCCTATCACCCAAATGTCTTTCCTCTGCCCTCTTTGATTCTATCCCTCCATAGACCTACTACATTAAATTTCTAACACCTCTTACACTTGTTAACTATACTTTATTTTCCCTTTCATTCCACCCACATTTTCATTATACTGCATTATTTCTCTTTACTAACCTAAGAGATTTTGCTACTTAATCTATTCTCTACTAACCATTACAGTCTAATAGTCTTCAAGAACAAATCCTCACCACTAATTTGGCACTCTTCACTATCAATAATAATCTCCTGTCTTTGCCCCAACTCACTACTCTGCATTCCTCCATCAACATAAGACTAACAGCCTAATACCCCCCTCTTAGCCATCCAGAATGATTTTAGTATATGGTCTTACACTGCTGACATATTCTATTTCCTACCATCTCCACTACCATATTCACAACCAGCCTTCTGTAACCTTACACACTCAAGCCCAAGTGCAACCATAAGCAGAATCTCTATAGCTTCCAGCTGTTACCTCCAGTAAGTGCTACACGACATAAGCTATGATCAGGGTTAAAAAAATTTAAATGGCTCTTTCACATCAGTCCCAGAATACAAACCCAAACATTAAGTGAAGCATCTATCCCAAGCCAGGTCCAGTATACCTTCCTGACCATATCCCTCAACCTCTTAGCACAAACAATCTGGACAAAGTAAAAAAATAATTGGGGGGACAATGCCCAAAAATGTACACACTTTTTAATATTACTGTTATAAACTTAGAAAGTTGCTAGAATGAAAGGTCTTGTGTTACCATGCATTTTCTGAAGGATATGAAATCTAACACTTAAATACCTGTCATTATTTAATGAGTTCAGTCCTCACTGATTTGTCACAAAAGTCCAGAATACCACAGATTTTATGAGGAACAGACAAACACTATGAGGCAAAAATCCAGATATTCTGCAAAAATCTGGACAGTTGAGAGGTATGCTCCTAACAACTCTCTCATCCCCCATAAACCTTTCACTTCTTCCTTCACATCACACCTCACAAAACCTGGAGGACTCCAGTCCATTAGCATAAATATCATAAGCATATGTAATAATATACCAGAATTTCATCCTTAGTCTTCTACTCTCCAGATATAGTAATCATAACTGAAAAATGACTAAAATATGACATAAAAGATAAGGAAACCATGCACCCAGAATGCAATGTCCTCATGTCAGACATGAAAATAAAAAGCTGGATGTGCAGCATTACTGCTCAAAAATAAACTTGCAATGTTGCCTTCATGAGTTAACTACATCAAATGAGCAATGATGAATTTCTGATCTCTTTCCTTAAACTCAGTAATACCAAAACTAAAAAGGGCACATAGACAAACCAGTTTAGCAAAAACTGTAAGAAAAACCCAGTTAAGCTATAGTTTTCACTGTGTGATATCTTAAACCTCCTGTAATAGAGGTCAATGGGATATATGCAAATGACCCTTTAAACTCAATTATCACAAATCTACATGCATTATTGCAGCCTTCATGTCTCTTAGCAACAATGTCAATAGTGCTGATGAGTTCTTCTGTTGGATAACTATGACTTGTTGTTTGTCTTTCGGCTTTTCCCGGTTAGGGGTCGACACAGTGGAACTCTGGTCCACTAATGATTGGCAGATGTTTTTTATGGTGTCGAGTTGCCAGCCCGACGCCCAACCTTCAACGAAGGCATGCCCATTCAACACATGTCTTTAGAACAACCACTCAACCATGGGGAGGACATGCAGACTCCACACAGAAGGCACTCCCAACCCAAGCCGAAAATTGAACGAGAGAACCTCTTGCTGTGAGGCAACAACGCTACTGCTGTACCACCGTGGAAAGACTGCTGGATATCTATGTCTGTCAGTCAAAAAAATAATAATATTAAGCCCTTTAATTCATTAGAGCCTAGTGACATTTCCAGGTGCTTTTGCAGTTACATTCTGCTGATGCCTGCATGTGTTTAACATAGCCTATTCAAATTTTGCATAAATAATTTCATAATCATGTTAATAATAAACTATTGAAAGATTTCAACTTAAAGCTCAAGTGATGTGCAACCCAGCTATGATGCTGTTTAAAAGATATTAATTGTTGTCTATTTACTATTTATTTGCATTGTCATCATTTTCATAGTTTTCTATATATCTAAAGAACCAAGTAACACATACTTTACTAGTCAGGCTCATATGAAAGCTCACAGGAGGATGAACAAAATGCTGCTGACAGTACATCTGTAGCTTGAGTGGTTACTGAGATACTGTAAATTGTTTACAAAAATTATTTTACATTTTATTATATTATTTTATTATATATATTACATAATATATAACATTATATATAATACATATATATAATATATTCTTTATTTATACTATTTTATTATTATTATTATTATTATTATTATTATTATTATAGTTTTGCATTTGTTGGTTATGTTTATTCCTCTACTTGTGTTGTTTCACTTTCCTTTGTAATCTCAAGAATTGAGCTGATGCAATAAATTTCATTTAGGCTACAGCCTTTGACATAAAAAGAAAAACACAGCTAATGTTTACTGTGTTTATTATGGCTTATAAAATCCATTTAAGACTTGCAATCTAATGAGTATGACCATTGTACAGATTAATTTGTGCAGAATAGTTTGCAATCTACATTTCCTTAGTAACCCTCATAGTATCATGGATATGAACATTTATTTGAAATGAGTGGCCATAACTTGATTTAGTTAAGATGCTCAAGAGGGAATCATTAGAAGTTTGAGAGTACAAACCTCCACAGCTTCATGTGACTGAATGATTTCATACTAACTGTCTTACTTTAAACTCTAACTCCCCCACATACACCATAAACTTATATGACCTCACACAACTCATCTCTACACCTACTCACCACAACACAACAAGGCAATCTATTATTGATTTGATCCTTACTGATTCTTTCAACTGTATTATTTCATCAGGGACTTCCCTATTTTTGCTATAAGAAACTATAATAGCTTAAGCAAACAACACTATTGCAGCTAGGTAAGAAGTCTGAAATCTTTCCATATAGAAAGATTTATTAATAACTTTAAGCCATGTAACTGGAACTTCTTATAAACAGAGTCCCAGTCATTCAGTTTGCAGCTCTTTCATTGAGTGTTGTGTGATCAAACAAAGAGTAACGAAACAATTTCCTCCTACAATGGAGTTGTCTTTTTTCTCCTCTGCTGCTCATCCTCAGAGTAGGTACATTTAATTTCAAGGGTATAGAGGAGTGAACTTACTTCCAAGGTTTGCCAAAACTTGTTTTTCTCCTTTTTTGTCAGTCATTCAGCCCTTGATGGAAGTGCTGTAGATGGATGGACATGTAATCTTAAAAACGTTACCCTTAGATGAAGCTGTATTTGAATTCAACATAATATTTTTAGCTATTCTGAATTAATTTGTACCTCTCAGAAATAAAAATACTCAGATCCAATCCAGTATCTTAGCTAACAAAAAGACTAGGCCTGGAAAATGGTTGTAAGATAAAACTCTAGCTGAACTGCAATATATGCAACTTACAGAGTAAAATATAAGATTAAAACAAAAAAAAGTAATTCTGAAATTCTCAAATATAAAATAAAAACAACCCCCAGAACCTCTGGGCAGCCATAAATCAACATCTCCTAAAAACTGGACACATCACACAATCTGCTCCATTTATGGACACTAAATCAGGAGGCATAACAAATCAATCCAACACTTATTTCATGCAAACAGTGGCATCCATAATCAGCTGCAATGCCACAACTGTCAGGCCACCATTCCTGTCCTGGACAAAAACAAAGCAAACTGATCCTCAAACCTGTATGTACATCCTACACTATGAGACTTCACCTTAAGTTAAAGCCAACAACTCTAGCCTCAGAAAATATCATCATCGGCCCCCTTTTTTCCCATTTTTTTCTACATGGGGTCGGGGTATCATGTTAACTGTCACCATCGTTCTCAATTCAGTGCCACACTCCTGCCTTCTTCAACACTCATTCCTGACTGTCGCAGATCTTCTTTTACACAATCCATCCACCTCTTTGCAGGATGTCCTCACTTTCTCTTATCTTCTTCCTTTCTGGACCAAATCTTCTTCACCAGATTGTTTTCAGCTTTTCTGCACGTGTCCAAACCACCGTAAACTGTTCTCTTTGATCTTTTCTGCAACTGAAGCTACATTGGCATCTGCTCTTATGCCCTCATTTCTTTGTCTGTCCCACAGTGTGCATCCTAAAACCCTTCTCAGGCACTTCATTTCCATCAGCTCTAGCTTCTTCAAGTATTCTGCCTTTACTGCCCAGGTTTTTGTACCATAGAGTAGTACTGGTCACACCACTGTCTTGTACACCTTACTTTTCAGCTTCTTTTGCATTCTTCTGTCATAGACTACACCTGATACTCTATGCCAAATGGTTGCAGCCCCTCTGATTTAAGCACTGACCTCTTCATTCAGACTACCCTAGTCCTCAACCTCTCTTCCCAGATACTTGAAGCTTTTTACCTGTTCCACTATCATCCCTTCTATCTCTATTCTCAGCTTCTTCTGATTTCCCAGATTTGCTGCCATTACCACCATCTTATCTGTGCTTAGTTTCATCCCATGTGCCTTCAGATTTGCACTCCATTCTCCTGTCCTTTGCTGAAGTTCTAGCTCGGAGTCTGCCTGTACTGTTACATCATCTGCATACAGCAGCTTTGTTGATCTGTCCTCTCCAACCTGTTTGCTAATGTAGTCCATCACCAATATGAACAGCAGTGGGCTCAGAGCTGAACCCTGATGTACACCCACACCCCCTGGGAACCCCTCTGTGAGGCCGAACACTGTTCGTACTTGAGTCATTGGGTCCTTGTACATAGCTTGCACTAATTCTACCAATATTTCTCAGACTTGAAACCACTGTAGTACTGCCCAGATCAACTGTCTTGGGACCTTGTCATATTCCTTCTCCAAGTCTAGGAATGCCCAGTTGGACTCTCTCCTCATCTCTAGCTTCTTCTCAAGTATCTGTCTCAATGCAAACATCAGGTCAGTTGTGCTGCATCTTGATCTGAATCCAAACTGCTCATCTCTCATCTTACATTCTACTAATCTGCGTATCCGCTTATCAAATACCCTCTCCAGAACTTTCATGCAATGTGATAGGAGTTTGATGCCTCTGTACTGCCCACAGTTGTGGATGTCCCTTTGTTCTTGTACACTGACATGAGTATGCGTATCCTCCAGTCATCTGGGATACACCTTTCTCTCCACACTGATATTAGTACCCTCAGGAGCCACTTCTCTCCTATCTCACCCAACATCTTTATCATATCTGCTGTGACCTCATCTGAGCCTGCTGCTTTCCCTGGCTTCATCTTCCTTAGTGCTGTTCTTACTTCTTCTAGGGTGGGCTTCTCTTCTTCTCTTATCGTAGGCTGTTTCTGGGGCAGTACAGCTTCTGTGGGTTTTCTTCATTCAGAAGCTGTTGGAAATACTCCTTCCATCTGCCTTTGATGTCATCTGGGCTGTTGAGCAGGCTGTTGCTGGCATCCCTTATGAAGGGTGTCTGATTACCTTCTTTATCTTTCTGTCTTTGCCTTGCAACCTGATATAGTTTCTTTATGTCCCTTACTGAGTCACTTACCAGAAGTTGGTACAGTGCCTCCAGTACCCTATTCTTTGCTATTGCAACTTTTTTCTTAGCTTTCTTGTTAACCAACCAGTAGTCCTTCCTAGCCTGCTCAGTCTTTTCTGTCTCCCACTTCTTCCTGCACTCCTTTTTTCTTTTGATGACTTCCTGGATTTCTGCATTCCACCACCAGCTTTCCTTATGTACCTTATTACCATACCTGGCTTGGTCACATATCTTTTCTGTAGTCCTAACACATGCTGCTTTTAGGCTCTGCCATTCTTCTTCAACTCCACCTATTTCCTCCTCTTCTTGGGGTGCTAGAGCCCTGAGTAATTCCTTGAACTGTTGTACTTTCTCTCCAGTCAACTTCCAGGTCTTCAGCCTGGTCTCTGTTGACATTAGAGCCTTCTCTGACCACTGCTTGCAGCTGACTGTGGCAACTAGTGGTTTATGCTGTGGGCTGACTGTTTCACTGGGGATGACTTTGCAATCATGGATTCTGCCCCAGAGCCTTACTAGGAGGAAGTCTACCTGAGCTGAATGTTGGCCACTCTTGTATGTGATCTTGTGACTGTCTCTCTTTCTGAACCATGTGTTGGCTACTATCAAGCCATTTGGCAGACAGAAATCTAGAATGGCTTCTCCTTATTCATGTTGCCCCACCCGTGTGGACCCAGGCAGTCCTCATATCCTGTTCTATCTATCCCAATATGTGTATTCAAGTCACCCATTATCAACACCAATTCATGTTGTCCTGCTTTATCTAGTAGGTCCTGCAACTGCTGTCTGAATGCACTCTTTTCCTCACTATCACCACCCTGCTGTGGGGCATAGGCTGATATTATAAATACTGACCTATCATTACACTGGAGTCTGGCTGCCATGAGTCTGTCATTAATACTGATAATATCCCTTACTGCCTTCTGAAGCCTCTCTCTCTCTCACCACAAGTCCTACACAATTTCTAGCCTGCCCACCACCTGAGTAGTAGAACACCATTTCTAGCAAGCCCACCACCTGAGTAGTAGACTCTGGATCCCAAGCCAAGTGGCTTTGCTGCACTGCCCTTCCAACTCACCTCCTGGATGCATAGGATGTCCAGCCCCCTCTGTATCATCATGTCATCCGCTTCCAAGCTGCCGCCTACATTAAGCGTAGCAATTCTCAGTTCATGTTTGGCAGGTTGGTTGGTTTTACGTCCAGCTTTCGCTCAACAGAGCTATTAAACCAGGCTGGGCAACAAGACACTGGCCAGTCAGTAGGGCTGCAGGGCTTTATGGTGGGCACACATTGGCTAATAGGTGTACATATACCCCTCCCACAGTTAGCACGGCTCCCTGGAATCAGTCAGAGTAGGCTGGGTCCTCAACTCAGTTATCATTGGTAACTATCCATGCCCATTTTTGGAAACATTAGTCAACATGACCAAATCACCTAGATCCATATTTCACACTGTCCAGAGGCTAGTCCTGACATGGCGCACAATGATCCATGTTCTCCTATCCTGAGGATACTGTTCACCACAGTAGATGCCCAAAGCGGTTGGTCTGTACAACTCTTCCCCCTATAGAGCACCATGCAGAGTCTGTGCTGTTGCCCACAGCTCCATTCATTGGTGAGTTTGAGATGGAAGCAATATGCTTTTCAGGCATGGGAGAAACCCCATGGAGATACAGGGAGAACATACAAACTCCAAACAGGCATTGGTCGCAGGTCAGGATCAAACCTTGTACCTTGTGCATGGGAGACAAAGACCTTAACCACTAAGCCATCTTATATTGTATATAAATGTATAATTATTCTGTTCTCCTTTCATGAATCTACATGAAGTTTGTGCACAAATGCCCATCAATGTAAGTGGCATATATTGTAATGAGACTGAATCTCTGCACACTGTATATTACAATGAATGCAAACATATTCAGTGCATGTAAGCATGGCTTTTATTGCATTTCTGTATCTTAGCTGAGATGCTTGTTATCATTGTATACTGGATTTAATGTATATATTTATATCAGTTGAAAGTTTTCTCCCTTGGCCTCCACCTACAAAAAAGTTTTACTTCCCTGTCAGACTTTCTCAGTAATCATATACAATAAATAAAGACATACATACATACATAAATGGCATTAGAAACAACAAAATAGAAACACATGCTTACTCCACTGCAATTTTCTGACAGACATTACATAGAGAATTAACTTGTAGTAAGTTTAGTAAGCCTTGCACCGTACAGGGAGAGATAGATATCCTTTACTAACTCTGAAGTTTTAGTAGTAAAAATAACTGATCTTGTTTACTTAACTCCACTCATCTCCCAGGCTAGCATTTTGAGATTGGGCACTGTGAGCTAACATCGGGTGGCATGGTGCCTGGGCAAATGTTTTTGGGCTAGGCTTGTAAAGGTTCCAGGGCCATTAGCCTAGTACACACCTATGAAAAATCCATTTTTGAATATGTATATATACATACACACACACACACACACACACACACACACACACACACACACACACACACACACACACACATATATAAAATAAAATAAAATATATATTATAACCTTTTTTGTTGCTTATTGTGGTTCTAAAGCAATAAAGATGTGCTTACAATAGCAAAATGATGTCTCTATCACAAAAGAGAATTAAGTACCCTATTCAATCACAGCCTAACCACCAGCTTTGTTCATGCAGAATGGAGAACAGCAACAGTTATTCCCCTCCACAAAGGTGGCCTAGCAACAGACCCATGGAAATATAGACCCATAAGTCTGACCAGCCTCATCTGTAAAGCTATGGAACGCATCATCATGGACCTCATAAATAAAGACATAGGTGACCTCCAAACTCTGGATCCAACCCAATTTGGCTTTGTCAGGGGCAGATCCTGTCTGTTAAACCTGGTGGATTTCTTCAAAAATGTGACAAGGGCAAACCTGTGCACACAGTATACTGCAACTTGGCAAAGGCCTTTGATACAATCCCACACTCAGGCATTACCGATAAACTTAGCAAATTGAATGCATACCCCTTTGTTGTAAGATGGGTTGCCAAATAGTTCACAAACCAATCATGCAATATCAAAGTGGGTGACTCCACATCAACCAGCAGGCCTGTCACCAGTGTGGTGCCACAAGAGTCAGTGCTAGGCCCCCTACTGTTTGGTATATACTTCTCAGAAGTTCAGGCCAAAACTAAGGGGCTATGGCTGATCAATTCTGTGGATGACTGCAAACTGGGTGCAATTATTCAGTCCCCAAATTATGTCAGTATACTTCAGGAGGGTCTTACACAGACCAGTAACTGGTTGCTTAGTCAGTGTCTCAAATTGAATGCAAAGAGATGCATCATCATTCCATTTGGTAAAAACAATATCCCATCATACTATCAAATTAACAATACCCAATGTACCTACAAAGTGGTAAGAGATCTGGGATCACAAATAGACTGCTACATTAACTTTGAACACCATGTGTCTGCTGTAGTAACAAAGACTTTCTACATAGCACCTTTGATTAGCAAAGGCATCACCTCTGGAGAAAATTAGATTATAACCCTTCTATACTTGTCATTAATCAGGCCCATAACTGAGTATAACACCCCCTTTTGGCATGTACCATAAAGAGCACCAGCAGCAACTGGAGAGACCTGAAAGGTTTCTAACTAAGAATATCAAGGGACTCCAGCTTATACCTTACACAGACTGACTAAAGTCCCTGTCACTATACTCAGTATCGTATATACTTCTTTGGAATGACTTATGCCTGGCTTACAGAGCAATCTATGACCCAAACCTAATGAATTTGCTGCAAATCTGTAAATCAAATGGGACTAAAGATTCCCATTCCTCAGACCTAAATATGGCCTGCAACTTGAATACAACATACTGGAGGGACAGATTTGTCTCCCAGCAACTGACACATCTTTGGAAAAGGCTGCCAATCCATGTGAAGCCAAGCACCTCCATGACACTGTTCAAAAGGAACCTAGACTGGTGAATGGGGCACCTTAAATTCTTACCAGTGATAGCATCCACAACCCTCCCGGACATGAGCAGTCATTAATAATTACAATCCTGTGTATTGACTAGAGTATCTATGGTATTACATTGGTATGAAATAATTAGGCTTGAAATGACCTCTTGGTTGACAGCCTAGTAACCACCTGTGATCCTATAATGTAACTTACAACTAATAAGCAAGAAAAATCAATTGATTCAATATTCTTTAAAACTGATATTTTAATTCCAAGCAGCATCAATTTCCTGCCTCAGTTATAAGAGTGTAGTCTAGTCATAACTAATTGGCATAGTCATATCAGGTATATAACTACTGGACAGCTAGCAGAAGATATGTACTGGCTACAAGACTGAGGCAATGACTTCCAACACCTCTCATACCCGCACATACTGGGTCTGCTAAAGGTAGTAATACTGTCTAATAAACTGAGATGACTGCCGTTGTAACTCACATATGCAATGAGTGCTATATCATCCTTCACATTAAATCTGAGCCCATCTGCTTGAGTTGCTGTTAGCACAGGTGGATATAAAACTCCCATAGCACTTACTGAAAAGAGTAGAAGAATTCTCTGGTGTCCTGGCCAAATTTCCCCAGTAGTATAAATTACCACCTCAGGTCTCGCCTGTAAAGAGGCTACTAGACTACTGGGACTAGCACAATCAAAAAAGATAAATACCTAAAATTATATATTATTATATTTATAGGCACAGTCACAATGAGGAAACCTGCTTTTATTTATATTTCAATATCAAAAGCTTTCTTGCTCTGTAAAGATGTATTTTTTTCCTGCGGAGTGGAGAAGAGCGCACTGCAGGCAATCCTATACTTAGACTCACAGTGTCTAGCAAGATTTACCTCTGTAAATAATTAATTGAATCTGCTCATTACCTGACAAAACCTTAATACAAATATCTTGACATTTTATTGTTGGAAGGTACGCCTTGGCAGCATTCTGATTTCAAATTGTTTACCAGCAAAAGACTGAATAATAAGACAGGTGATTAGAAGCGAGACATCGGCCTATAATATTTTTGTAAAGGAAGTTTCCAGATCAAAAGATCACCGAATTTGCTTTCACTGCACATAAAGTGTTAGTAATATAAATAGTTAAAAGCGATTTCATTTCAAATGACATGACCCCAGTATTTCCCAGAAATGCATGTAAATAGAGAACAATGCAACAAATACTAATCAGAATGATTCAGGAGTTGGGGACAAGGTATGGTATTTTTGTCCAAAGAAACTTTTGAGAGAATAAACATTATTTATGCAAAATAACTGAGGGAAGTGGAAAATTATAGACACTAACTAAGTATCTACCTACCTAATTAACTAAATCTGACTACAGATGAAATGGAGCCATTACCACTTCAGCAGCTTTCATGGACTTGTTCCAGAGCTATACATATATTTATATTTATATATCTATATATATCTATATATATATATATATATATATATATATAGATACATATGTATAGATATAGATATATAGATGTAGATAGATACATACACACACACACACACACACACACACACACACGTGCACACACATGCACACACACACGCACACGTGCAAACACACACAAACCAATTATCTTTCTGTCAAGCTGTATAATAAAAGTAACCATTACAACCACTGTAATGACTCCCTCACTCCTGACCCTCACAAACTAAAATGCAACGCACCAACCACTCGTTCTCCACTCCTGCACCCAGCCTCTAGTAACTCCCCTGCCTGACCCCACCTGAAGGAAATCTCCTTTTTCCCCACTTTCAGAGCACAACTCAAAAGACCCATGCATCTAAAAGTGACTACAAGTGCTTTTTCATTAGAC